>NC_090247.1:382001-474501 GCF_037325665.1 Littorina saxatilis | reverse complement strand
TGTTACATTTATCACCAACCATTGATCGAGTGTGTAGATGTTACACTTATCACCAGCCATTGATCGAGTGTGTAGATGTTACATTTATCACCAACCATTGATCGAGTGTGTAGATGTTACACTTATCACCAGCCATTGATCGAGTGTGTAGATGTTACATTTATCACCAACCATTGATCGAGTGTGTAGATGTTACATTTATCACCAACCATTGATCGAGTGTGTAGATGTTACACTTATCACCAGCCATTGATCGAGTGTGTAAATGTTACACTTATCACCAGCCATTGGTTTAAACATAAGTTTATTTTAACAAGGGTTACTGTCACGATCGGGTGACAGAGACCAAGAAAGCGTCACTCAGTGGAGTGCCTGTTCTGGGTCAATGTATGATAGAAAGCGCCTGTGCGTGATATTGGACACAGCAGAGTTTTTGCTGACAGTGCTCCCGAGCACGGATGTTTTGAAACGCACGAGCTTCACAGTGCAGGTTTCTGCTGTCATAGGGCTGACGGTTTTTTTCGCTGACAGCGCGCACGGGATTTTCAGGGATTGAGTTTCTCGTGTCTTTTTCCTGTTTGGGGAGGCAAAACTGTGTATAGCTGGACTGGTTTGGTGACAAGGTCAGTCACGTGTATTTGGCTAGGTGGTCTGTCAGAGACTCAAGGACGACACACTTGACACCCAGCGGCAGAAGGGGAAGGACCTAACACACAGTTACTAGAGTATGATGGTTTTTCACCGAGTATCATATTCGGCACTCTAGGGGAACTTCCACAAGTTATTCCTTTCCTCTGCCACGTATTTTGCTGAGGACAAGTCGTCACATTTCCTTCGTCGGCGATGGCTTTCGCATAAGGATTCGACAAGGGGTTCTGGACGTTTTGGGTCACTGTTGACGAACAGAGACTGTTCCAGGGAGGAGGCGGACTTTGCTTCCATTGAGAGTTACAATCATAGGCTTTTGAGGTAATAAATCATTATTTAACGCTGTTGATGAGTCTGTGTTGTGGAATGAAATACTCTCTGTTGTTCTTTCCAGGTTAGCGCATAATTTACTCTCTGTGACGCTAAAATACTAATCTGTATATGGTTTTTGCAGATAGGGAGAGAAGGACGGAAAATGGCTGTTTTGTTGTTGTAAAAAGTCAGTTTTGTGCAGGCCCACGTGCTCGATGAGATATTTAAAGATGACATGTTTTAAGGTGGTGGGTGAGGGGTAGCTGACATGTTTAGTGCACCGATGCTTTCTGTTTGCAGCCTTCCTTCGTTCGTTCGTTTCGTTCGTTCGTTACGTTCCCGTAACATCGGCACGGCTGACTCTGGCGGGAACTGTTGGGGCTACGCTAACCAGGAGACCGGCTAACCAGGAGACCGGCTAACCAGCGGACCGGCTAACCAGCGAACCGGCTAACCAGCGGACCGGCTAACCAGCGAACCGACTAACCAGCATACCGGCTAAGCAGCAGCAGCAGAGATAAAGCTAAGTGCACCATGTCGTACGCACCCCGTTGACCACCGTTGTCTTTTCGTATCTATGATTTCATTGGAGTAGTGACAACGTGGGGTGTGACCCCTGCACGAACTAGAGCTTTTCGAACAGAACATTCGCATTTAACTATATTTACACGGGCTCAGCGTGTTACTATAATTTTCTATATACTACTGGCATTTTGTCAGTGAACACTGTTTTTTTTACGTGTTGAGAACGTAAAAGGAACATATTTTGAGTGAAGGCTCGAGGGAGGTGGAGAGTTTATACATAAACAGGCGTCTGAAACTTATACTTTTGTTGACTCTATTTAATTGTATGACTGCGAGAGTGGATCGTGGTGTGGTTAGTTAATTAGTAGTAATTAACCGGTTCATAATCACCTTAAGTGATATATTGAAACGTGACACATGGGGGCCAAGCCGGGATTTACTCAGTTAATTTCTGACTGATAAAGACCCACCAATTAAGGATAACTAAGAGCAGATAATCTCGTCAGTGCTCGACTTATTTTCTGCTTGGTGCTACCCTTTTTTGTATAGTTTTGATCATATACCACACCTTAAGCGATTCACATCTTGCAGGGAATGTAAATTGTAATTTGTGAGTTATTGTATGCGCTAACTGTGATTACTTCCCTTTCCTTTGTTTGTGAATCTTTGTTGTTGTACGTTCAGAGTTTTCCGTTGCAGAGAGCTGAGCGGGGTTAGCGGATTTGTTATTCGTTTTACTCAGTTTTCTCTACATTGTTGTTTCGCATTCCGTAACAGGTTACATTTTCTACCGTCTTGTTTTACTTGGATTTTTCTCCATATTTTGACTTTGTTGGAATTTTTGGGGGGGAAGGGTCCGAGGACTTCTGTCCTAACCAAGGCTGTGGGAGACACTCTGTTTCACCGCAAAAAGCAGCCGATAAAGTAGGCCACGGCTGTGGGAAACACTTTGTTTCACCGCAGAAAGCAGCCATAAAGTAGGCTACGCGATTTGTTCTACACCGTTTGGATTTTTCTTCTGCATTTTCCGGTTGCTGGATTTTTGTATCCACCGCTTTCGTCACCGCGTATTCTAGCTATAGCTGCGTTAGACTTACTTTTGTGATAAAGCTTTGCTAAAACTAACCATGGCTACAGGGGGATCTCCGACGAGGAGAATAACTTTCGAGACTCCTGGCAGTGAGCAACCGACTGAGCGAGACGCACGCGTTAGAGCCCGAAGCGTTCTAAAACGCTTAGAAGTGGAACGGAAGGAAGAATTTGAGCGACTGACAAGAAAAGAAGAACGTGACAGACAGGACAAGAAGGACGAACTTGACAGACAAGAAAGAGAACGACAGGCCGAACGACAGGCTGAACGAGACAGACAGGAAAGGAAAGACGAACGTGACAGACAGGACAAGAAAGAGAAAGACGAACTTGACAGACAAGAAAGGGAACGACAGGCAGAACGAGACAGACAGGAAAAGAGAGACGAACGTGACAGACTAGACCGGAAAGAGCAGGCGGATCGCGATCACCAGCTAGAACTAGCTAGGCTACAGGCCGAGAAGGGTACGCTTACTCAGGCTAGCGCGCCGACGTTTGTTGCCGACCGTACGAGACTGCCGACGTTCGACGATGACAAGGACGAGCTCGACGACTTTTTACGCCGGTTTGAGCGCATTGCATCTGACCAGAAGTGGGAAGAGGCCACGTGGGCTAGCCGCCTTAGCACCTGCTTAAAGGGACGCGCATTGCAGCTCTACAACGCTTTGGAGGACGACGAGGCGAGAGACTATCAGGCACTTAAGAAGGCGTTACTCCAGCGCTTTAACCTGACTGCTGAAGCCTACAGACGACGTCTGCGTAACAGCAAGAGACTGAGCGGCGAGCTGAGTCATCAGTTTGTGGCACGCCTTAACCTCTACCTGCGGCGCTGGGTGGAGATGGCCGAAAAGGACTGGACCGTCAACGACCTTGCCGACCTCATAGTCATGGAACAACTGATGTCCAGCCTGCGACCTGAGGTGGTGACCTTCGTGCAGGAGCACCAGCCCAAGACTACTCAGGAGGCAGCCGACTGGATCAGAGTGCACGAGGACGCCCAGGCGATCTCCGGCAAATCTTCAGGCTCACGGCCAGGAAAAACGGGAAATTCGGGTTCTTCAGGACCCAAGGACGGGAAGGACGATCAGGGACACAAGGGATCGAGTTCCAGAACTGACATCCAGTGTTACTACTGCAACAAGCGGGGCCACGTGAAGAAGGACTGCCACAAGAGACAGGCTGACCAGAAGGGCGTTCACTTCGTTGGCAGTGAGGAGTTCAGGGACGTCACGAGCTCATGCACCATCCCACAACTCTGCGTTCCGTGCTCCAGGAAACATTTCCAGCCCCACTGCAACGTCTACGTTAACGGAGTGAAGGGCGAAGGTCTGCGGGACACAGGGGCAGACATGATAGTGGTTCGGGCGAGTCTAGTTCCAGCTATGGCCTACACAGGAGACAGCATCAGGGTGAGAATGGCCGAGGCATCTCACGCTTACGACTTGAACACGGCAGTGATCAAGGTCGTAACCCCGTTGTTCACGGGGACCATTGTGGCCGTCGTCATGGACGATCCTCCATGCGACCTGCTCATTGGAAACCGGGTTCAGTTTGTGGACGGCGTCACCAGGGAGGTTCCCGTTTACCGGTCTCCCGACGTCATTTCAGTGCTCACGCGGGCACAGGCGGAGCGAGAGGACAAACCTCTCAAACCCCTACCTGCTGCACGAGCTGCCCTGGGGAACGTGACCCCCGCGCTTCTCGCGAAGGCTCAGGCATCTGATCCGACATTAGCGACTCCTCGGGAGCACGCGAAGTCGGGGAAGGTGAAGCTGAGCGGGAAGCATGGGAGGTCAAGGTTCCTCAGGGACAAGAAGTTGCTCTACCGTGAGTTCAGCAACCAAGAGGGTACATTCAAACAGGTTGTCGTGCCTCGCGAGTTTCGCGAGGGTGTCATGGCAACGGCACACGACTCGATTCTGGGAGGTCATCTTGGTACCAAGAAGACCACGGATCGTGTCTGGCGCCACTTTTACTGGCCAGGCATCTGCACGGATGTCCGACGTTTCTGTGCGTCCTGCGATAAGTGCCAGAAGGTGGTTGCCAAAGGAAGGGTGAGGAAGGTCCCCTTAGAGAAGATGCCGCTCATCGACGAACCCTTTCGTCGGGTGGCAGTGGACATCATCGGGCCCATCTTGCCTGCGTCTGAGGACGGAAACAGATACATTTTGACCATGGTGGACTACGCTACTCGATACCCAGAGGCGATCCCTCTGAAATCGATTGAAGCCACGCGAGTAGCTGAGGCTCTGGTTACTATGTGGTCCCGGCTGGGAATTCCATCAGAGGTACTCACCGACAGAGGCACGCAGTTCACGGGAGGAGTGATGGCGGAGGCAGCACGACTGCTATCACTGGAGCAGCACTTCACCACTCCTTACCATGCTCAGTGCAACGGACTGGTGGAAAGGTTCAATGGCACCTTGAAGACCATGCTGAGGAAACTAGCTCAGGAGAAACCACGCACGTGGGACAGGTACATCCCAGCATTGCTTTTTGCATACCGCGAGGTTCCTCAGGAGAGCTTGGGCTTTTCCCCATTTGAGTTGTTGTACGGCAGACAGGTACGCGGTCCCATGGCTATCCTGCGTCAGGCTTGGACGGACGAAGAAGCTGACGAGGAGGTGCAGACGACAGCGACCTACATAGTAGAACTCAGGAACAGGATTGAAGAGACCTGCAAACTGGCTCAAGAGAACCTGGGAAGAGCAGCACAGCGTTACGCGCGAGGATTCGACCGCAAGGCACGGCCGCGCAGCTTCAAGATTGGAGAACGGGTGTTGCTACTTCTACCTGTCAAACACAACAAGCTACAACTGCAGTGGCAAGGACCTTTTGAGGTGACAGCGAGGGTGGGCCAGAACGACTACAGGATCATGATGCACGGGAAAGCACGCCTGTACCACGCCAACCTGCTGCGCGCCTACATAGAGAGGACTGCCTACGGGGAGAAGAACAAAGACCAGAAGAACAAAGACAAGAAGACAGAGAAGGTGGCAGTCATCAGGGGTGAAACGAGGGGTTGCTCGTTCTTGAGGACGACCTTTCTGTCTGGAGACGGACCATCAACCTCTGCAATATCTTCAGGTTGCAAGGTTGGCAAACGCCAGACTTATGCGCTGGGCGTTGATCCTCCAACCGTACCAATTCACGGTACGCGTCATTCCGGGCGCCAACAATGTTGGAGCTGACTTTCTCTCTCGGGCGGTAGAGGAGAACATGACTGTGAGCGAAACCGAGGTTTCGTCTTGAAGAGGGGAGGTGTGTCACGATCGGGTGACAGAGACCAAGAAAGCGTCACTCAGTGGAGTGCCTGTTCTGGGTCAATGTATGATAGAAAGCGCCTGTGCGTGATATTGGACACAGCAGAGTTTTTGCTGACAGTGCTCCCGAGCACGGATGTTTTGAAACGCACGAGCTTCACAGTGCAGGTTTCTGCTGTCATAGGGCTGACGGTTTTTTTCGCTGACAGCGCGCACGGGATTTTCAGGGATTGAGTTTCTCGTGTCTTTTTCCTGCTTGGGGAGGCAAAACTGTGTATAGCTGGACTGGTTTGGTGACAAGGTCAGTCACGTGTATTTGGCTAGGTGGTCTGTCAGAGACTCAAGGACGACACACTTGACACCCAGCGGCAGAAGGGGAAGGACCTAACACACAGTTACTAGAGTATGATGGTTTTTCACCGAGTATCATATTCGGCACTCTAGGGGAACTTCCACAAGTTATTCCTTTCCTCTGCCACGTATTTTGCTGAGGACAAGTCGTCACATTTCCTTCGTCGGCGATGGCTTTCGCATAAGGATTCGACAAGGGGTTCTGGACGTTTTGGGTCACTGTTGACGAACAGAGACTGTTCCAGGGAGGAGGCGGACTTTGCTTCCATTGAGAGTTACAATCATAGGCTTTTGAGGTAATAAATCATTATTTAACGCTGTTGATGAGTCTGTGTTGTGGAATGAAATACTCTCTGTTGTTCTTTCCAGGTTAGCGCATAATTTACTCTCTGTGACGCTAAAATACTAATCTGTATATGGTTTTTGCAGATAGGGAGAGAAGGACGGAAAATGGCTGTTTTGTTGTTGTAAAAAGTCAGTTTTGTGCAGGCCCACGTGCTCGATGAGATATTTAAAGATGACATGTTTTAAGGTGGTGGGTGAGGGGTAGCTGACATGTTTAGTGCACCGATGCTTTCTGTTTGCAGCCTTCCTTCGTTCGTTCGTTTCGTTCGTTCGTTACGTTCCCGTAACATCGGCACGGCTGACTCTGGCGGGAACTGTTGGGGCTACGCTAACCAGGAGACCGGCTAACCAGGAGACCGGCTAACCAGCGGACCGGCTAACCAGCGAACCGGCTAACCAGCGGACCGGCTAACCAGCGAACCGACTAACCAGCATACCGGCTAAGCAGCAGCAGCAGAGATAAAGCTAAGTGCACCATGTCGTACGCACCCCGTTGACCACCGTTGTCTTTTCGTATCTATGATTTCATTGGAGTAGTGACAACGTGGGGTGTGACCCCTGCACGAACTAGAGCTTTTCGAACAGAACATTCGCATTTAACTATATTTACACGGGTTCAGCGTGTTACTATAATTTTCTATATACTACTGGCATTTTGTCAGTGAACACTGTTTTTTTTTACGTGTTGAGAACGTAAAAGGAACATATTTTGAGTGAAGGCTCGAGGGAGGTGGAGAGTTTATACATAAACAGGCGTCTGAAACTTATACTTTTGTTGACTCTATTTAATTGTATGACTGCGAGAGTGGATCGTGGTGTGGTTAGTTAATTAGTAGTAATTAACCGGTTCATAATCACCTTAAGTGATATATTGAAACGTGACAGTTACAATCATGACATGTATACAAAGTTCACAGAAACAGCAACAAGCTAGGAGCTTATAGTGGTGTTCCTGCATGACAGTACAACATAAGGCGGTAACGGGTGAAAAATTTGTCTCAATAAACCAAATCTATTAATAACGTAATGAACGTTGCATAATGATTATAAAGAAAGACAGTAAAGGAAGGAAGGAGGGAAAGAAGATGAATAAAAGAAGAGGGATGGGTAGGAGATGTGCAGAAGTTAAAGTTGTTGTCCGGCTTGTAGAGCATTTATTCTGACTTGCCCAAAGCGGCCTGAACGTTCAATGAACGAGTGTACGGTGGAAAAAATTTTCCTGTTCAAATCTAAAGAATACTGTCTGTCTCCGTTTAAAAGGTGGGGGAGGTGAATTGTGTGATTAGGGAGGGTATGTATAGTTTCTTGACGTGCTTCGCGATAATTTGGACAATCGAATATGAAGTGTTGTACGGATTCGGACGGGAATCCACAGTCACAAGATGCATCTGTAGCAACGTGACGTCTCACTAGATCGTTATTGAGATCACTTATATATAACCTGAGCTTACAGTGAATTATTTGTGACATGCGATCTCCAGAATAAAAATAACACGGCGGACTTAAATCGTTTTTTGACAAAAAGTGCTTAAATTCACTTAGGGAATCACTAAGTTTTATATAGTCTGGTAAAGAATTCCAGAGTTGTGTAGTAGATGGGAGAAATGAGTTTCTATATAATTCAGTTTTAAACGATGGAACTTTCCTGTCTAGAGGTCTGCGCCGGTGATATGGGTTATTAGTTGATATCAATGGTGGCAATATCGCTAATAAGTAATTTGGCACCTTGCGGTGAACGATCTTGTGAAATAATATCAATTTATGACGTTTTCGCCTCTCTAGTAATGAAATAAAGCCTGACTCATCGTACAATTTTTGATGGCTTGTACCGCGGACTGCTCCAACAATTGTTCGAATTGCATCTAAGTGAATACTTTCGAGCTCGGTGGCTAACTCCTTTGGGCAGTTGTCCCAGAGAACATCAGCATAATCAAAATGTGGCAATATGAAGGATTTATACATTGTTTCTAAAGCTTTTCTGCCTAGTCTATATTTATAAGATCGTAAGCAAGCTACTAGCGTACGGCATTTTGCTATAACAGATTTAATATGTAACTCCCACTTACCGTTATTCTGAATAATAATACCAAGATGTTTATGACTTTCAGTTTCTTGTAAAATTGTGCCACCGAAGTTTAAAGGGATGTAATCTGGATTCCTTTTCCTGCTTATATTCAGAAGTTTTGTTTTACTTTGATTAAATTTAACTTTCCACTGACTAGCCCACTGGTCGATTTTTTCAAGATCTGAGTTAAAAATATCTGTTCGCATCTGAGAATTTTCCAGGCTTAAATACATACTTGTATCGTCGGCAAACAGTTTAATAATGGATTCAACGTTATCAACTATGTCGTTAATGTAAACCAGAAAAAGGAGAGGTCCTAGAATAGAGCCTTGTGGAACGCCTGTTTGCACAGGTAAGTAGCTAGACATACTTCCTTTAAGCACCACTGCTTGTGTTCGATCAGTTAAATAGTTTTGCAACCAATTAAACATCTGACCTCGAATCCCTAGTATATAGTGCAAATAACTTTCTCAGAAGACCTTTGTGCCAGACTCTAGTCAAATGCTTTGGAAATGTCGAAAAAGATTGCCTGGACAGTAATGCTGTCGTCGAGTGACTTGCAAAAGTCGTTATATAGGCATGTTAACTGGTACACAGTGGAGTCACCGGGAATAAAACCAGACTGGGAAGGTGTGATTATGTTATTCGATACAAAATAATCAAACACATGTTTCTGAACACATTTTTCAAGAACTTTACCTACGCAGCTTAAGAGTGAGATGGGACGATAATTTGAACAGTCTCCTTTATCCCCCTTTTTAAATATCGGTGTTATGTGTGCTGTTTTCCATATGCTTGGAAATACACCCTCATTTAATGATCTTGTAAATAAAATAGATAGAGGTTCTGCTATTATAGGTAAACTTGCAATAAGAATTTTATTATGAATTTTATCAGGCCCGACAGCTTTAGATGTATCAAGACTTTCTATTACACTTTTCACTTCTTCGGAAGTCACGACCATATCGTCGACAAAAAACTCAGCATTATCTATATCGGGAACATTATCGTCTGTGTCGTTTATTTCTGATTGTTTAACAAAAGACATATTAAATAATTCAGCCTTTTCCTGGTCTTCAAAATAGGTTTTACAATCAACTGTTAGTGGCGGGATTTCGTTTTGGTCAGAGCCTTTCTTTGCCATAAACCTGTTAACTAACTTCCACCACTGCTTCTGACCAAATTTCTTTGGATCAGATACGGACCGGTCAAGTTCCTCTAAATATTGTTTCTTTCGCGTTCGAATAGCATCTGTGTATTGGTTCCTTATCTTACGAAAGAGTTCCCAAGCTTGTGGTGTGTCTACATGCACAGCAATAGTATGAATAAATCTTTTTCGGTCTTTTAATTTCAAAATATATGATGTGATCCAGGGTGTGTCTCCCTCCCGAATGGTGACTTCCTTGACAGGCAAGCAGGTTTTCACGATCGAATACAACTGCTCCGAAAAAAGAGAAGCTGCGGTATGAATATCTTCTAAAGTCACTATGTTTGACCAATCAATTTTCTGTAACTCAACTATTAACTTTTGACCGTCTAGTTTGCTATAATCTAAAATCGTTCTTTTTGAGTGTGATCTTTTCTTCAAATGATGCTTTAAATAAACGACAGGTACGGAGTGATCACTACAAATGGGAGGAATAACTTCTACTTTATCAACAATGTCAGTGCTTGGAGTAATAATCAGGTCGATACAGGTGGACGTATCTTCAGTTATCCGTGTGGGACTTGTAACTAGTTGCTTTAAGCTATTCAGATACAAAATGTCTGTGAGTTGCTTTGGTGGGTTGTCATTAAAATCGGAATTAAAATCACCAAGAATTATGAATTTGTAAGGGGTGGCCATAACTTGTTTAATAGAAGAATCAATCAGTTGCCAATAAGCAACAGGGGCACTAGGAGGCCGGTAAAACGAGCCTATCAATATAGTTTCTTGATTCAATTTGGTTTCGATCCATGTGGCTTCAGGGTTAGGAATCAAAAGATCTGTTCTCTCTTTACAGCATAAGTAATCTTTAACATATATTGCCACACCACCGTGTGCTCCGTCTGGTCTGTCTCTCCGCACAAGTGGATGGAAACCATTAATATTAAATTGGTCTTGCATCTTACCAGCAGGTAACCAAGTCTCAGATAAAGTTACTATGTCAAAATCTCTAATTTCACTTTCCACAATATCAAGTTTGTTCCTCAGACTTCTGGTGTTTAAGTGTGCTACTATCACCAACCATTGATCGAGTGTGTAAATGTTACATTTATCACCAACCATTGATCGAGTGTGTAAATGCACGTTACACTTATCACCAACCATTGATCGAGTGTGTAGATGCACGTTACACTTATCACCAACCATTGATCGAGTGTGTAAATGTTACATTTATCACCAACCATTGATCGAGTGTGTAAATGCACGTTACACTTATCACCAACCATTGATCGAGTGTGTAGATGCACGTTACACTTATCACCAACCATTGATCGAGTGTGTAGATGTTACATTTATCACCAACCATTGATCGAGTGTGTAGATGTTACACTTATCACCAACCATTGATCGAGTGTGTAGATGTTACACTTATCACCAACCATTGATCGAGTGTGTAGATGTTACATTTATCACCAACCATTGATCGAGTGTGTAGATGTTACACTTATCACCAACCATTGATCGAGTGTGTAGATGTTACATTTATCACCAACCATTGATCGAGTGTGTAGATGTTACATTTATCACCAACCATTGATCGAGTGTGTAGATGTTACACTTATCACCAACCATTGATCGAGTGTGTAAATGCACCCAATTCATGGATTTTTCTTCTTTAGAATTTGACTACGATAAAAACAAAACTTAAAACAAACAAAAAAGTACCAGAGTTGAAAGTAGGAAATTAAAAACCCAACGTTGTTTTCTATTGGTCTTACCCGACAGGTTATTCAGGCATAGCAACGTTGTTTTCTATTGGTCTTACCCGACAGGTTATTCAGGCATAGCAACGTTGTTTTCTATTGGTCTTACCCGACAGGTTATTCAGGCATAGCATCGTCCGTTTTCTATTGGTCTTACCCGACAGGTTATTCAGGCATAGCATCGTCCGTTTTCTATTGGTCTTACCCGACAGGTTATTCAGGCATAGCATCGTCCGTTTTCTATTGGTCTTACCCGACAGGTTATTCAGGCATAGCATCGTCCGTTTTCTATTGGTCTTACCCGACAGGTTATTCAGGCATAGCATCGTCCGTTTTCTATTGGTCTTACCCGACAGGTTATTCAGGCATAGCATCGTCCGTTTTCTATTGGTCTTACCCGACAGGTTATTCAGGCATAGCATCGTCCGTTTTCTATTGGTCTTACCCGACAGGTTATTCAGGCATAGCATCGTCCGTTTTCTATTGGTCTTACCCGACAGGTTATTCAGGCATAGCATCGTCCGTTTTCTATTGGTCTTACCCGACAGGTTATTCAGGCATAGCATCGTCCGTTTTCTATTGGTCTTACCCGACAGGTTATTCAGGCATAGCATCGTCCGTTTTCTATTGGTCTTACCCGACAGGTTATTCAGGCATAGCATCGTCCGTTTTCTATTGGTCTTACCCGACAGGTTATTCAGGCATAGCATCGTCCGTTTTCTATTGGTCTTACCCGACAGGTTATTCAGGCATAGCATCGTCCGTTTTCTATTGGTCTTACCCGACAGGTTATTCAGGCATAGCATCGTCCGTTTTCTATTGGTCTTACCCGACAGGTTATTCAGGCATAGCATCGTCCGTTATTCAGGCATAGCAACGTCCGTTATTCAGGCATAGCAACGTTGTTTTCTGTCTCTTCTGGTTTGTTTGTTTGCACTTTCTTGTCAATAGCTTTCCGATGTTAAATCCAATGCTTGTTCTTGTACCATACAAGGTGAACATCGACACGTTTAGTCCTCCTCCTAGCCTGAACAAGGAAGTATAAAGAGTAAAGTGTATCGACTGACAAGATTAAGAACCCAGTTTTTATTTTTATTTTTTATTTTTTATTTAATGGTTGTTATCGACAGGGGGCGTATAGACGCGGTCCCTTCCCAGCAGTGACGCCTGGTAGCGGTTGTACCCCCTGCTTTCTGTATTCGACCTTCACTTCAGAAATGTGTGTCGCCTCGATGTTCACACTTGAGACAACGTTTGCCTTATGGCTGTCGGTCAGAAGTTGTTTGGGTGTGTCATGGTATCATACATGGCTCGCCGAGACAATACGTTTGTTCTATTCACGTGTCACGTGTTTCCGCCGAGCACTCTCTGGGGGCTAGCACATGGCGGCTAGAAGACATGATTGAATCCTGATGAGTTGAAATTAAAGTTCTAAACTTGAACGGACCCGTTTCAGTATTTATGAGTGCATGGACAGCATGACATCATGACAGGGTGATACGTTGATTGATTGGTAGATCGATTGGGTGATACGTTGACTGATTGGTAGATCGATTGGGTGATACGTTGATTGATTGGTAGACTGTTTGGGTGATTCGTTGATTGATTGGTAGATTGTTTGGGTGATACGTTGATTGATTGGTAGATCGATTGGGTGATACGTTGATTGATTGGTAGATCGATTGGGTGATACGTTGATTGATTGGTAGATCGATTGGGTGATACGTTGATTGATTGGTAGATCGATTCATTGAGAAGGAGAAGAAGGCGAAGAAGAATGGTGAGAAGAGAGATAACTTCGTGCGTGTTAAGCCGGGGTAACACGAAATATTTACTCCACGAAAAATTTACTCCGGAGTAAACATTTCGTACGAAATTCTTACGTTTACCTTTCGTACGATAAAAAAAAACTCCCCAAAGTACGAACAAATTACTCCCTCCACGAAATTTTGACTCCCCAAATGTTTACTTCCAGTAAAAATCTCGTATGCGAAAATGGGATGCGGGCGAAGGGATAATGCCAATATGTGATCTCGCGCAAAGAAATGTCGCGCTACCCTCCCTCCACCCCTTCCACCACCAAGACTAACAGGGGACAGGGGAGTAAAAGTTGGGCGTGGGCAGTAAATTGCTCGTGTTAGGGTGGAATAATTTATTCGTTATTTATTCGTCAGGGGAGTAATATTTTCGACCGAAATGTTGACTCGGAACACACCTGTCGTTGGAAGTAATTTTCTCGTGTAATGGGGGAGTAGTTTTTTCGTAAAGGGAGTAACATTTTCGTACGAAATTGTTGTACTGCGGAGTAAAATATCGTGGGAGTAATTTTCTCGTGTTACACCGGGGTAACTCGTGAATTCAAGCTAGTTTCTTTGTTTGTTGCTCCGTTTGTACAAGGAGTTACTTCCCTAACTTCTTTGTGCGTGCGTGCGTGTGTGTGTGTGTGTGGGGTGTGTGTGTGTGTGTGTGTGTGTGAGTGTGTGTGAGTGTGTGTGTGTATGTGTGTGTGTGTGTGTGTGTGTGTGTGTGTGTCTGTGGTTGCAAATACAAGAAAAATACCCAATAATTGTGTCGTGAAAAAATGAATTCTCTAAAACAATATAGTTCATAATACTGTACTAAATGATGAAAGAGTCTGTCGTTAAGTGTACTGGAACCTGTGTGAGTAATATGTAATGCGAACCACTAACGCCGTCGATTCAACTTATCCTCATGTCTGGCTCCTCGTTTGCTCTCCCGAAAGGTCATGTTGCACACAGCACATTCTGAACACAGGATGAGTGTGAAGTTGATAAAATGACCCTTATTTTGTCTTATTCCAATAGACGATGATAAAAAAATAACTCTGTCAGGATTTTCAGTGTCCTGTTAAGGTAAGAGCCTCTTTTCTTGGACAAGCTTATCAAAACGAGACGGAGCATGTTCTACGCTTCCCATCAGCGTTATCCTGCGACCGGGAAGAACAACTCACTGTGATGTGTTTGTTGTGCAGCGCAGTGTGCATGTGATGTGTTTGTTGTGCAGCGCAGTGTGCATGTGATGTGTTTGTTGTGCAGCGCAGTGTGCATGTGATGTGTTTCAGTGTTGTGCAGCGCAGTGTGCATGTGATGTGTTTGTTGTGCAGCGCAGTGTGCATGTGATGTGTTTGTTGTGCAGCGCAGTGTGCATGTGATGTGTTTGTTGTGCAGCGCAGTGTGCATGTGATGTGTTTGTTGTGCAGCGCAGTGTGATCGAAACTAAGACAGAGAAGGAGAGACGGTTCTTGATTGCGAACATTCCTTCCATGTATTTTGCTGTGTGCTTGTGTGTGAGAGACAGAGAGAGAGAGAGAGAGAGAGAGAGAGAGAGAGAGAGAGAGAGAGAGAGAGAGAGAGAGAGAGAGAGAGAGAGACAGAGAGAGAGAGAGAGAGAGAGAGAGAGAGAGAGAGAGAGAGAGAGAGAGAGAGAGAGAGAGAGAGAGAGAGAGAGAGAGAGAGAGGTACATTTCAAACTCTTCGTACACCATAAAAGCTTTAAAATTGTTTAATCAGATCGATGTACGAGTGTAGACATTCAAGGGATCCAGGTTACTTGCTTAATAGAAGATTACATTTTGCAAAATGGCTCGAGTTGCGCACAGAGCTTGTATGAAAATGCCCAGCTGGTTGAATTTCGAACTTTAATATTGAACCGAGAGACACAAGCTCCTGTGGAGTGCCTTTTATTATCACTCACACTGTCGCTGATAATAATCCAAGTTCCCGCCCTCAAGCTTGTTTGGACCTGTTGCCATACTGTAGCTAATGTAGCATTTCTTGGTGACAGTTGGAGATTTGTGGAAGTCAATGCTCAAGCAGGTTAGGTTTGAGTTGCAAAGATCGAAACATTCCTGCAGACTGCGGGTGAGCTGCATGCCAGTTTGGCCGGGAAGGTAATGATTTTCGTACTTCGTGTAGGACTGTGCGAGCTTCCCTGATGGGCATTCTGCAAGCAAAGAAAGAGGAAAGCATGCACGCACTAACAGATACACACATGCGCGAATAGCCACAGAGAGATTCATCCACACACTACACTAGTAATCAGTATGTAACCGTGTGCCGAAACACTACGATCACCTCGGGAAGCGAAGTGCAATCAAACAGGTTTGAAAATGTTAGGGCTAATTTCTTAGCCCTATAAAAACTGTTATGCAAACCCGAAGGTTTCCATGAACATACAGACAATCGGAAACCACCAGACCCCATCACACACAGATTTCCACAATCCACGGGTGTTGACTTTTAAAGGCCAACAACTCGGGTGCAGAGTCTGCTGTGAAAGGAGCGGTAGCCTCCCCTGTCACAAGTATATACCATTTGTCTGGTAAACTGTGATAGTTTACAGCAATCGTTACAATACGTACGTACAACGTCTGTATCAACACGTTACACTAGCCCTAAGCATACTGACGTAGAAGTTAACAAGACCCGGATTTGCCACTGCTGCCATCCACTTTAGATATCAAATGTCAGGATGTATTAATCGGGTGCAACTACCACACACGAATTACACCCAGGCTACCATACCAGTAAGTAAGTAAGTAAGTAAGTAAGTAAGTAATTAAGTAAGTAAGTGGGTGGGTGGGTAGGTAGGTAGGTAGGTAGGTGAGTAAGTAAGTAAAGTAAAGTAAAGTAAAAGTTAAGTAAGTAAGTAAGTAAGTAGGTAAGGTAGGTGGGTAGGTAGGCAGGCAGGCAGTACATAAAGATAGTAAGTAAGTAAGTAACTAACTAAGTAACTAAGTAACTAAGTGAGCAAGTAAGTAAGTAGGTAAGTAAGTAGGTAAGTAAGTAAGTAAGTAAGTAAATAAGTGAGCAAGCAAGTAAGCAAGTAAGCAAGTAAGTAAGTAAGTAAGCAAGCAAGCAAGCAAGCAAGCAAGCAAGCAAGCAAGCAAGCAAGCAAGCAAGCAAGCAAGTAAGTAAGTAAGTAAGTAAGTAAGTAAGTAAGTAAGTAAGTAAGTAAGCAAGTAAGCAAGCAAACCGATAAATAAACAAGTCGCGTGAAGCGATATAAAAACATTTAGTCAAGCTGTCGGCATCAAAGTAAGAGATTAAGGTATTAGAACACACCTGACAGTACGCTGGAGTAGCCTCCCTTCCCGGATTTAGAACGCGTTTCGTGTCGTAACAGATTATCCACTTATTAGCCATATCCGTATGCAAAATAATGAAATAAACATTAGGAAATGTCAGAAGTTTACAACTATCGACATTCTCTATCAGTGCAATAAAAAAACAAGAGGCGAAGCCTTCAAGGCTCACGTAAGAAATCGACAAACAGTAACACAAACTCAATCACTCCGTCACACATACACACACACACACACACAGTAAGCATAGGTGACATTGTGCAAGAAAGAGAGACACTAGATCTAGATCTGTCTGTCTGCATGTAGCCTACTTACAGACACGACTGCCAAATAGTCTCGGCCCGCTCAAAATAACAATGACCGAGACATTCCTTCGCGTGACGTCTAACCCTCTTACGCCATAATGTGACGTCTTCAAATGACGAAATGTTAAAGTTTCTACCACAGACATACACACGCACGCACGCACATACGCACATACGCACGCACGCACAGACAGACAAAGTTACGATCGCATAGGCTACAGTTCGTGAGCCAACAATCGTTAGAACTTGCATTTACGACATGTCGTGCGTGAGAACGTGTCACTGTAAACAAGCACTTCTTGCCTGGCTGAAGAACCATACGAGTCAATCTAAAACAGACAAGTAATGGAAAGCAGTCTGCGGATAAACATAACAAACTGCTGATGAAAAAGTGTGTTCGTCCCTGCTCTGGATAAAAGACATTGGACTGATGACAACGTGGCAGCGTTCACGCGAACAGATTTTTTTCAGATTATCGCTTCTACATATGTATTTAAGTTATTGCACGTACTTGGGGCAGATCAGAATTTCACACTGGAAGATGACAAATTGGTCTTGTGAGTTGAGAACCACATGTTCTTTGCCGACAGAAATCACGATGGGACAAGATGCAGATTGTGTTGAAGAGATGTTTGCAGATTATCGCATCTACATTTTATTGCTCAGATCAATGCACGAAGTTGGGGTAGATCTGAATTTCGCAATGCCGGAAGACGACAAATCGGTCTTTTGAGTTGAGAACCACATGTTCTTTGGCGGCAGAAATCACTATGGGACAAGATGAGGATTGTGTTGAGGAGGTTAATACTGACTGACTTTAGATGAAGAGTTCCTAGACCTGGATTTTGTAGAGAGGTATCATGATGATATCCTGTGTTTTTTTAACGTTCTTGGTGACAACGCGCCAGAATCGCACGAAGATCGAACTCTCGAAAAAAAAACAAGTTTATCGCTGAACATCGGAAATGTGAAAGTATTACTCTTCCTGTCTGATCAGTCTCCCCGTTAAATCTACAGGCTACATTATTTATCAGGTAACTTACCAAACCGGAGTGTGTGTGTGTGTGTGTCAGTGTCAGTGTGTGTGTGTGTGTGTGCCGGATTACCACCATTAAGTTATCATTAACGCACCCTTTTGGACTTTTCTACGTAACCTTACTATGCCTGCTGTGACATTCACGAGGATTATTGTGATTCTTGGACAATCGTGTGCCTGTGCTGGACTTGCAGGAAGACAAACGGCGTCGGAACGTATACGTGCTGCCAAGTGTGCATGCCCAGAGCGCAGTGTGAACCGAGAGTGAATGTGTCATTGTGTGGAAGTTTTGCTTGATTGATTTATTCATGATTTAATTTGCCTTTTGGTTCAATAGAAAAATCTGTGTACGTTATACTTTGTATTTTGTGGTGTGATTCGCCCGAGTGCGAGACCCCCATCCCCGAACGCCTCTGTGGGTAGAATTGTATAATTGTGTGAGTAACGTGAGTGTGTAGATGAGAATGTGTAGATGAGAATGTGAAAGTTGCTTTGGACCCAGACACACACAGCAGACTTCAACGCAACAGCTAAGTTTCAGCCTGACAAAGAAATTCGAGTGACACAGCTAAGGGCTGTACTTGTTATTTCTCTATTAAAACAAATGTTTCAAGATCTTTTGGCCAATAAAAAATAAATTGTCTGTTTCTAATAACATGGGTAAACAAAATAGGGTAGGTAGGTAGGGATTTTTAATTTTTTTTGCCAGGATAGAATTCTTCAAAATAACTAAATGACACAAAGAGACAAGACTCGCTATAGATAAATTTATAATAAAAAAAAAGTAAAAAATGTGACAAAGAATATAAAATGATTGTTTTACCTGGTCTGGAATCTTCAGTAGTAATTGCATAAAAAAAAGTCTGATATATATATATCAATTATCATGTTAACTTTTTCTTAAAATGGGTGCGCTAAATCCTAGTCTGTTTGTTTTTAATGGACTAAGCAATCCTTGGACTGACAGAAAATATGTATTTTAAAAATGTCCAGTTGCAAATTACTTATTTTTCCAATTGGAAGAGAATATACACTCTTTTGTGTTCAAATGGGTAGGGGGCGGGGGTAGTAAAAGGATCACAGTTCAAGATTGTGCGCGACAAGAGGTGTGTTTCTTTTAACTGTGAGAAAGAACGACAACTCAACTTGGTATCTAACACTATTTCTGAACACTGTAACCACTGTAACCACTTTAGCACTTTTAATTTATTTTTTCTGTCTTCCAAACTTCTTCTTCTTCTCCTCCTCTTCTTCTTCGTTCATGGGCTTAGACTCCCACGTTCACTCATGTTTTTAGCACGAGTGGATTTTTACGTGTATGACCGTTTTTACCCCGCCATTTAGGCAGCCATACGCCGCTTTCGGAGGAATTCCAAACTTCTAATTCAGCTTCAAAAAATGAGAAAAAAAAGGTGTTTTTTTAATTCAACAGTTAAATCACTATGTTGGATATTCTATTTTGCTTCCCTATTTCTGTTCTGAAGTTTTTGATCATCTGACTACCTTGCTTTTCTATTTGGAAGACAATATGCACTCTTTTCTGAAAAATGGGTAGGGGGTAGGGGTATAGTAGTAAAAGCATCAAAGTTCAAGATTTTGCGCGACAAGAGGTGTGTTTCTTTTAACTGTGATGAAGAGGGATAACTGAACTTGGTATCTAACACTATTTCTGAACACTGTAACCACATTAGCACTTTTAATTTTTTTTCTGTCTTCCAAGCTTTAAATTCAGCTAATAAAATGAGTAAAAAAGTGTTTTTTTCTGAATTCAACAGTTAAATTACTATGTTGGATGTTCTATTTTGCTTCCCTATTTCTGTTCTGAAGTTTTTGATCATCTGACTACCTTGCTTTTCTATTTGGAAGACAATATGCACTCTTTTCTGAAAAATGGGTAGGGGGTGGGGGAAGTAAAAGCATCACAGTTCAAGATTTTGCGCGACAAGAGGTGTGTTTCTTTTAACTGTGATGAAGAGGGATAACTAAACTTGGTATCTAACACTATTTCTGAACACTGTAACCACTTTAGCACTTTTAATTTATTTTTTTCTGTCATCCAAGTTTTGAATTCAGCTTACAAAATGAGTAAACAAGTGTGTTTTTTCTGAATTCAACAGTTAAATAACTCTGTTGGGTGTTCTTTTTTGCTTCCCTATTTCTGTTCTGAAGTTTTTGATCATCTGATTACCTTGCCTTTCTATTTGGAAGATAATATGCACTCTTTTCTGAAGAATGGGTAGGGGGTAGGGGTAGTAAAAGCATCACAGTTCAAGATTTTGCGCGACAAGAGGTGTCCACCTTGACAGTAGCCTGTCAATGGACGCCCACATCAACTCACTCTGCAGAACCGCCTTTCTTGAAATGCGGAGGATTAGCCAAATCAGACACCTTCTTTCCCTCGACGCAACCAAGACACTGGTTTCGGCTTTTATTTTGTCGAGACTGGATTACTGCAACTCGCTCCTAGCCGGCCTCCCAGACGCCAAGCTAGACCGCCTACAGCGCATCATGAACAATGCAGCACGTCTTGTGCTGCAACTCGCTCCTAGCCGGCCTCCCAGACGCCAAGCTAGACCGCCTACAGCGCATCATGAACAATGCAGCACGTCTTGTGCTGCAACTCGCTCCTAGCCGGCCTCCCAGACGCCAAGCTAGACCGCCTACAGCGCATCATGAACAATGCAGCACGTCTTGTGCTGCAACTCGCTCCTAGCCGGCCTCCCAGACGCCAAGCTAGACCGCCTACAGCGCATCATGAACAATGCAGCACGTCTTGTGCTGCAACTCGCTCCTAGCCGGCCTCCCAGACGCCAAGCTAGACCGCCTACAGCGCATCATGAACAATGCAGCACGTCTTGTGCTGCGCAAGCGCAAGCGCGACCATGTCACCCCTCTCCTCATGACCCTTCACTGGCTACCAATCAAAGCACGCATAACATATAAAATAGCTACCCTGTGTTACCGTAGCCTTCACGACGACTCTGCCCCTTCTTACCTGTCTTCGCTCTTAAAGCCACACGTCCCCACACGCAACCTCAGATCCGCTGACGCAGGGCACCTTGTTGTCCCACGCATCAAACTGAACGCTTTCGGCAAGCGCGCCTTTATCTACACAGCTCCCTCTATTTGGAACTCTCTGCCCATGTCTGTCCGCTTTTCTACCTCTCTCCTCTCCTTCAAGTCCTCTCTAAAAACACACCTCTTCCGGCAATACTTCGACGCCTAGCCTGTTCAGTATCTGCCATCGTAGCGCGCTGTGGGCCGGCTGGGGACGGGTTGCTATTTTATGTGCCTGTTTCCTTGTTTATTTCCGTGTTTTTGTTCCTTGTACGTGCGCGCGATAGCTGTCGCGGTGTATGAGTGCGACTACACGTGCCTTGGCGTGTGTGTGCGAGTGTGCGAGGGCTGTATTTTGTATATTGATTATTTGATACATGTATAAATGTGTCTCCAGGAATATGTTTTGTTTTAATCTTGTGTCGATACTATTTAGTTCTGCCTCGTTGTTAGCCATTGAGTATGACTGTTTTATCATCATTGCTTTGTTGTTGTTCTTTAGCCATTTACGTTGAATGACTTGTTATACATTGACATTGATAGTTTTATTCTTCTTCTTCTTCGCCGTTCGCTAGTTAGTTTTTATCATAAGAACCTTTTCAAATTCCTATTTATACATAAATGCATATTTTATATTGTAAAGCAGTATGCATTGTTAGAGGATTTTTTAGTAGCAGTGTTTGAATGTCGAAGCTGCTTTTCCCTTTTTTACCCAAGAGATCGACTGTATATTGTGTTATTGTATTTGTCAGACTTGATTGTACCAAGTCCCTACACATGTTGTAATGCGCTTAGAGCCAAATATTTTTGTTTTTTGTAAGGGATAGGCGCAATATAAATACACTTTATTATTATTATTATTATTATTCTTTTAACTGTGATGAAGAGGGATAACTCAACTTGGTATCTAACACTATTTCTGAACACTGTAACCACTTTAGCACTTTTAATTTATTTTTTTCTGTCATCCAAGCTTTAAATTCAGCTTATAAAATGAGTAAACAAGTGGGTTTTTTCTGAATTCAACAGCTAAATCACTCTGCTGGGTGTTCTTTTTTGCTTCCCTATTTCTGTTCTGAAGTTTTTGATCATCTGATTACCTTGCCTTTCTATTTGGAAGATAATATGCACTCTTTTCTGAAGAATGGGTAGGGGGTAGGGGTAGTAAAAGCATCACAGTTCAAGATTTTGCGCGACAAGAGGTGCGTTTCTTTTAACTGTGATGAAGAGGGATAACTCAACTTGGTATCTAACACTATTTCTGAACACTGTAACCAGTTTTGCACTTTTAATTTATTTATTTCTGTCTTCCAAGCTTTAAATTCAGCTAATAAAATGAGTAAAAAAGTGTGGTTTTTCTGAATTCACCAGTTAAATCACTATGTTGTATGTTCTATTTTGCTTCCCTATTTTTGTTCTGAAGTTTTGATCATCTGACTACCTTGCTTGTCTATTTGGAAGATAATATGCACTCTTTTCTGAAAAATGAGTAGGGGGTGGGGGTAGTAAAAGCATCACAGTTCAAAATTTTGCGCGACAAGAGGTGTATTTCTCTTAAAATTTGTGAAGAGGGATAACTCAACTTGTTATTTAACACTATTTCTGAACACTGTAACCACTTTAACACTTTTAATTTATGTTTGACTGTGTTCCATGCTTCAAATTGAGCTTCAAAAATGGATACATAAGGTTTTTTTTCCAAATTCACCTGTAAAATCACTATGTTTGATGTTCTATTTTGCTTCCCTATTTCTCTTCTTCAGTTTCTGATCATCCGATTGTTTTTTTGTTAACATATTCACAATACAATATCACAATTTCTTCAGTAGGGTTTGCGTGAAAAAATCTCATACCTATGCTCAAACTTCAGTCGCTATCTCAAAATTTTGCGCGACAAGCTCTATTCATTTTGTTTTTTCCTGATAAACAAAACACTGAACTAACATAAAAACAAACCTTTAAAACTGCCTAACCACTTTGAAATATGGCCTCAGGTGTGAACTCCAGCCTTAACACCAAAGAACAGTCATCGCCGAGACTATACTAAGATAGTCTCGACTAACCACATCTAAAGACCGAGACGGGTCACGCTCGTCTCCGTGTAGCGTGCAAACGCAGTACTTACTTGACCTATTTTCTGTAATTCTGAGCCCATTTTTAGAGTAAACATGACATATGTATATATTTTTGAATTCAGGAGAAATTGAGGAATACGATGCAATCATTTTTAAATCTGTAAGTGAAAATTCGATTTTAATGACAACTTTAATGAGCAAACTAATTAACTAATTTTTACGCTGCCGGGCTGAAATTCAATCCCATAGTCCGGACTTAGTCGAAGATTGCTTTGCCAAACTGTCAATCCATTTGATTGAAAAATGAGGGCGTGACAGTGCTGCCTTAACTTTCACAAACAGCCGGATATGACGTCATCAAAGACATTTATCGAAACAATGAAGAAAAAAAGTCTGAGAATATCATACCCAGGAACTCTCATGAAAATGTGTATGAAGATCGGTCCAGTAGTTTTCTCTGAATTGCTCTACACACACACACATACACACACACATACATACACACACACACACACACACACACACACACACACACACACACACACACACACCACCACCACCCTCGTCTTGATTCCCCGTCTATGTTAAAACATTAAGTCAAAACTTGACTGAATGTAAAAACATAATGAATAAATAAATGCTTACCACTGACACAGGCGGCAGAAGAGATGGAATAGAAGAAGCCCGGTGTACAGACACACGTGTGAAGGAAGCAGGATGTGTTGGCCTGTAGCTGACTGCAGTCACTGTGGATGCTACACGTTTGTCCTGCCCATGTTGCTGAAAACAACAGAAGATATGTTACTGTTGTTATTTCACAAGTAACTTTTGTTCCATCGAATGATTCCTTCAACGTGACAGAAATGTGGACAGTATCAGTAAAACGTAGGTCTGACCGAGCCATCATCAATCTTCAATAGCTCATAGGGTGCAGTCACGGCCTATCAAAACTAACTGTTTTGCGATTGAAAAGTTCAAAACGTTTAACTGTAGATAAGACTTATTTCTGGTGCAAGAACCGTGTCTACGTTATGCATTTACGCCAACACCTATGTGCTTAAACGCATGTAAACCGAATATAAAAATCATGTGTTTCCGTCATTTTCAGAACCAAAATGGACCTTGTAGGAAACACAGTCACAAGCAGGCTCCTTGATTCCGCTTCCAACTTAATACCAAGGCCCGTAACTCTCATCCTTCATGACTTCGATAACAATCTGCGATCGATAGTTTAATCGATCGTTTAATCATCAACCGATAATAAACAATCTTTTCTTTCATAAACAAAACAAACGTTATGAAAACACCCCCCCAGAGCAAACATCCCGTCAAATCTAAGAAAATGATTCAGTTTAATACACTGTTTTGCCTCAGTAAACCGAATGTTCTGCAATATTTGACTTTTGTAACTAGAGGACAACTGAAAAAAAACCTATTCAAACAATAACAAAACATGAAAAGAATGAAATCTGTGTCCGCCTTTACAGCCACAGCAAAATTTGATTTAAAAGTATGTGTAAAATTATCAAATTGTTCCGACCGAATTATACCGCCGGGAAAAAAAAAAAAATGTGCACCCACATGCTTTGGTAGACTGACAAGACGAATAACATTTGTCGAAACTGTGGCAGGAAAACGCATTTCTTGTTACCCCAGCATCCATCCCACCCCCCTCCCCCAGCACTTTGCTCCCAGCGGAGCATAGGCCATTGACGACGTTTTTCCAACGCACTCTGCTCTGACCACCACCCCCAGCCCCTCTCCTTAAATAAATAAAAATTTAAAAAATAAACACGCACGCACGCACGCACGCACGCACTCTCACACAAACACAAACACACACACACTAACACGCACACACACACACACATACACACACACACACACACACACGCCTCACAAATGTGCAAAAAATAGATTGTACATTAACACCTCTTCTCGGTGGAGTTAACTTTATATTGGTCTCATTTCGCGATCATGAAAAAGTTCGCTAAATTTTAAGCCCTTATTTTTCATGATCCGCTAAGCTTGATCAATATCTTAAAATCTTCTGAGACTCGGTTTGTAACCTCTACAGAATCAACTCTTCTGTGCTGACAGACATACCTGTTTCCGGAGTGGTCGTGAAATCAGCAGAGTCTCTTTCAGAAACTTGATGGAAGACGGCTGCTCGGATGTCAGAAACCTCTCCCTGGTTCCCAACCGCTTCATCATCCGATATGCCGAGACATACCTGATCAGTTTCAGATGCATTTCTCAACAAAGAGAATGACGAACACCGTCTGTCGGTAGCACACAGAACAGCACATTCCCGCACTGAACGGATGTTAGAACTCCACAGAACATCTGTCTCTAAAAATCTGTGAAGTGTCTCATTCTTTTCGCTCACAAATTGATGAACGCTGGCTTCTGCGAAGTCTACCGCAAAGAGCAGGACAAGGAGCGGAGCTGCAGTGACAGGCATGTTCTCCTTTTTAAAAATTTTGCAATCAAAAAGGTAATTAGTTCGGCGGTAATACGATGTGTGATAAATCTTGAAAACTTTCACTGAAATGTGTTCGTTGCGATCACAGAAAAAGGCAGAAGTTCTTATGCAGGCTTACTTTCTTGCTACATGAACAATTTCTCGGTTGATTATTGCAATAATGAACACTTGTCTTGCACTAGTCACAAAAAGTCAAGGAACAAAAATTCAAAAAGTCATATCTCCGAAACGATTTCACCAATTTATTAATCGTTTACACCAAAGTACACCTTCTGGGCCACACATTGAATGTGGCAAATTTCATTGGTATCCAATAACGGAATGATGAGTTAAACTCAGTTCACTGCAAGCGTGTTGAATTTCAAAAGTCACAACTGTCTCATGTCAACAAAACAATGTCAGTAATGGGTATGGGCACCCCGCCGGGCCAAGCATTCGTTGCAGCGTCGACGCATGGACTGCACATGTCTTCTGAGGAGCTGCTGGTCCAGGTTTTGCCATTCATGTTGGAGGTATGCCAGCAGGTCCTGAAGGGTGTTTGGGGGAGGGTGATTGTCTCGCAGCTGCCTGTCAAGATGATCCCAGACATTTTCGATTGGGTTTAAGTCTGGGCTGCAGGCTGGCCATTCCATTCTGTGAACTCCCTGCTGCTGCAGGAAGGCCCCAACCACCCTGGCGCGATGCGGTGTGGCGTTGTCGTCCTGCAAAGTGGCCTGGGGTCCCAGCTGTTGCAGGAAAGGGATGACAATCGGACCCAGGATCTCGTCCCTGTAGCGTGCCCCGGTCAGATTCCCCTGGATGTGGTACAGGGGGGTCGTATGGTTGGTAGAGAAGCCTCCCCATACCATCACGGAGCCTCCACCATACGCGAGGACCTCCTGGACACAGTCCTGGTTAAACCGTTCGCCTTCTCGTCGCCATACGGACAGCCGCTTGTCCGGATGCATCAGATTAAACCTGCTTTCGTCGCTGAAGAGAACAGTGGCCCATTGATGACGTGTCCATCTCGAATGACGAGCAGACCAGTCTCGGCGGGCTCGTTTGTGGACTGGAGTCAGCTTGGGCTTCTTGGCTGGTACTCTGGAACGGAGCCGCACGTTGTGGAGACGGTTCCTGATGGTCTGCGTGCTGACTTGAATGTTGGTAGCCACCCTTAGCTGCCCCCTGATGCGCTCTGCAGTGATGGTGCGTGACGTCAGAGCCTGGCGGACGATGTAACGATCAGCCCTTGCATCAGTCTTTTTTGGTCTCCCAGATCTTGGCCTGTCCTGGACCCGTCCAGTCGCTCTCCAGCGTTCTTGTAGCCTCCAGACAACCGATGGAGACACCCCAAGTCGGTGGGCAACAGCTCGGTAGGTGGCGCCGCGCTGAAGCCAGGCAAGGGCTCGTCCTTTGTCGACATCTGGCAGCGATCGTCTCTGGACCATGGTGTTGGAATGGACCATAGCTGTGAAACGCTGGCTTTTAAAGGCTTTCAGTGCGGTGAGTTTCACAGCCCAGACGTCCGCCTAGCACGTGCCATGATCAGTTCCGATGTTCAGTACCAATGTTCATTCTGCTGAGCCAGTGAATTTAGGCGCATTTTTGACGTGGAGGGCCTGCACTTTCCGCCTGCCTAGCACCGCGTCCGTGCATCACATGCGGCCAATGATGCTGTCTAGACAATTTGCGAGTTGTTGTCAGTGCATTAGCCAAGTTTGGTTGATTTCGTTTTTCGGGTTATGAAGATATTGCTGTTTGCTTTTTCCATGTGAATATGTCAGTTGTTCCTTGACTTTTTGTGACAAGTGTATGTAATGAGGTCAAGTGTTTTTATGAAGAATTGTATTCCACAAGAGACACAAATTTGGTAAATGAATCGATTGATGAAAACTTAGAACACCCAGCACTTTCCAATGAAGAAAGAGATTGTTTGGAAGGGAAAATTACCATGCAAGAAATGATGGCAGTTATTAAACGGTTAAATAACGACAAAAGCCCTGGTTCAGATGGGTATACAGCTGAGTTTTTTAAGTTCTTTTTTAAAGATCT
Organism: Littorina saxatilis; assembly: GCF_037325665.1. NCBI lineage: Eukaryota > Metazoa > Mollusca > Gastropoda > Littorinimorpha > Littorinidae > Littorina > Littorina saxatilis. The sequence goes on along the minus strand of NC_090247.1, from coordinate 446,900 downwards.
CTGTTCCTTTCTCTTGAGATCCCTGAATTGTAGCTTTGAAAAGGGAGAGATGTCTATCACCCAGAGACAGGGAGTTATTACCTGTATACCAAAGGATGGAAAGGATAAAAGTTTTTTGAAAAATTGGCGACCCATTACACTGTTGAATGTAGTTTATAAGATTGCTTCATCCTGTATTGCTGAACGGTTAAAGTCTGTGTTACCAAACTTGATCCATGAAGATCAGACAGGCTTTCTTAAAGGAAGGTACATTGGCCAAAGCATAAGGTTATTATATGATACTCTATTTTATGTGAATAATCATAACATACGTGGCCTCTTAATGTGCATTGACTTTGAAAAAGCTTTCAACAGCGTTTCTTGGTCCTTCATTGATAAATGTTTGTGCAAATTCAACTTCGGTGATGACATTAAAAGATGGATTTTCACTTTTTATAATAATATTAGATCATGTGTTTCTGTGAATGGTAAATATTCCAGTTGGTTTGATGTACAAAGAGGTACCAGACAAGGAGATCCATTGTCACCTTATTTATATCTAATATGTGCCGAATTTCTGTCCATTATGATCCGCCAGAGTACAGAGATAAAAGGTATAAAGGTGGCAGATGATGAAATATTAATATCCCAGTTTGCAGATGACACCGCCCTGTTTCTGGATGGTTCAAAACAATCATTTTGTGCATGTATGAACGTTTTGAAGCAATTTGCCTCTATATCCGGTCTGAAAATGAACTATGAGAAAACTACGGCAGTCTGGATAGGCTCACATACAAATTGTAATATTAAATTTATGCCGGAACTTATGCTCAGTTGGAACCCTGTAACATTTAAAGTTCTTGGCATTGTTTTTTCAGTCAACTTAGATGACATTATACCCCTTAATTATGAACATAAATTGGTAGAAATTGAGAATTTGTTCAGGTCCTGGTCCAGAAGAAATTTAACACCCTTTGGAAAAATAACAGTTATTAAGAGTTTGGCGCTGTCTAAGTTAACTCATCTGTTTATGAGTTTACCAGACCCTGATGATAAGTTTTTGTTTGATTTGAATAGGTTATTTTTTTCATTTCTATGGAATGGTAAGAAAGATAGAATAAAGAGAACAACAGCATATCAGTCGTTTGAAGAGGGGGGGGGCTTAAAATGGTGGATTTGAAATGCTTTTTGTCAGCTCTGAAGATATCATGGTTACAGCGAGTCCTTTGTAGTGAAGGAAAAGTAACTAAACTTCTAAAAGCTCTGTGTCCACTTGTACATAACATTCACAAGAGAGGAGGTGAGTTTGGAAACATATTGATGCAAAGAGTTCAGAATCCTTTCTGGAGAGATGTTTTCAAACATTATAAACATTTTGCATGCAAATGTGTCCCCATCTCCTTGAGTGATTTTGCTTCAGAGCGTCTGTATTATAATGTACATATTTGCATAGATAAAAAGGTTATTTTTAACAGGAATTGGATGGAAAACGGCATTATTACAGTCGGTCACTTGATGAGAGCCGATGGGTTTTTGTCATATAACGATTTTAAATTGAAACATCCAAATTTACAACTGAATTTTGTTTTTTTCGAGGGCGTTATGCGCTCAGTTAAGAATTTTCATAAAAGACTAAAGTTAGATGCAGTTTTAAACAATGTTTTTCATATTGGTGATGATGTTGTATGGAAACAAATAGCTAAAGGTGGAGTAAAACATATATATACCCATCTTGTGAAAAATGATGGCAATCTACAGTGCATGGAAAAATGGGCTAATTTATTGAATTTTGATGTAAATGTTGGAAAGGTATTTCTGACGATAAGGCGAACTACACAAGACACATACCTAAGGTGGTTCCAATATAGAATCTATATAGAATTTTTCCCACTCAACGCCTGTTATTTTTGATGAAAATTTCTGACACATCACTATGTAGCTTTTGTACACAGGAAGATGAAACCTTAGAACATTTGTTTTGGGAGTGCACAAGAGTTAAGCTTTTTTGGTCTGATTTCACAGAATGGTTATGTCAAAATTTCACACATTGCAGTAATTTGAATTTGTCAAAAGAGCTTGTCATTTTAGGGTATTTAGACAACTTTCATACGGATGCTGTTTTTGATTTGTTTATTCTCCTTGCCAAACAAAGTATATTTGGAGCCAAATTAAATAAGACAGTCCCAACGCTAAATGTTTTTGTGAAAATTGCTAAACAAAGGTTTTTGATCGAAAAGTATAATGCTAGTGTAAATAATTATTATGGTAAATTTGAAAAAGAGTGGTGTTTATATAGACACTTTTTTCATTGATGCTATAAGATAATTGTATTGATTGATTTCGTATGAACATTTTTGAATGTGATACCCCCTGACCCATTTACTCATAACAGGTTATACAGTACTTTTATGCCGATAATTAAACCCCATGTATACTTGGAGGCTAAATTGTGACCACCGTCCCCACCTACCCCCATCCCCTCCCCCAACCTCAGTTACCCCCCGTCCCCCCCCCCCCCTACAACCTCAGTTACCCCCCCCTTCCATATCCCCTGTCTTTTCAACAACCCACCCTACTGTCTATGTCTGTGTCTTGTCTAGGTATATACGTGTGTATGCGCTTTGTTGATAAACTTGGTGTATGATGTATGTTATGCTGTGTTTATGTGTATGTAAAGGAAATAAAATGTTAAAAAAAAGTCACAAAAAAACAAACAAAAAAACCCCAGTCAATCTGTAGGTCGACGCTTATGGCTATTAGTATTGCGAAAACTGTCAACTAAAGTGTCAAATCCCTGCAAACTGCCATAGTGAAGACAAGCTTACTCTGATAGCGCTGACATTGTTACAGATAAACACGGAACACACAGAAAACAAAGACTGTCTGGGAAGTAACGTTAATGTACGTTTACCCGTGAGGAACCTTTCCAAGGTTGCTTTTGATTGGTCAGTGTGTAAAAGTTTGCATTGCACTTATCCGACAAAGTGCAGTGTTGTCACGAAGTATGGTTTTGTGTGTGTGCTGTGACAGAGTGAGCAAAACACTCATATTAGGTCTGGAGGCAAAGACAGGCAAAGACAGACAAAGACAGGCAAAGACAGGCAGCCAGGAGTGAGTTCTGGCTAAGTTTATAGCAAAAACATAAACACTGTAGTTCGCCTGATGCAAAGGATTGTAAGAGCACAACAGATACCTCAAAGATATATGTTCAAACGTCACACACTGGTGTCACACATATTCAATGCAAGGGGAGCTGAGGTCCCAGTGGGGATCACCGCATCGTCCCGACCAATAGACCAAGGGGAGATCACCGCATCGTCCCGACCAATAGACCAAGGGGAGATCACCGCATCGTCCCGACCAATAGACCAACTGTGGAAATAACTCTGTCGGGTTTGTATGGGTTACGGAAGAGTGAATACTCTTGCTTTTAATGCGGCAAGCTTTCCACACGTGCTCCTTGTCCACGACGTGTTTCAGATACACCTCTCAGTTGTCACTGGCCTATAACATGTAACGTGGGAAAGTTTTATTCACTAAAAGCAAGAGTATTTACTGTTTCACATTCCATTCAAACCCGAGTTATGTCCGAACATCGTGTATTGTCGAAAATAAATAAATGAAGACCAAAAAGGACCGGGAAGTAACGTTATGCGTTTTCCAGGAACCAACACTTTCCTAGATCAATCTATAAGCTGACACCTTCAGTCTTTCCTAGATCAATCTATAAGCTGACACCTTCAGTCTTTCCTAGATCAATCTATAAGCTGACACCTTCAGTCTTTCCTAGATCAATCTATAAGCTGACACCTTCAGTCTATCCTAGATCAATCTATAAGCTGACACCTTCAGTCTTTCCTAGATCAATCTATAAGCTGACACCTTCAGTCTTTCCTAGATCAATCTATAAGCTGACACCTTCAGTCTATAAGCTGACACCTTCAGTCTATAAGCTGACACCTTCAGTCTATAAGCTGACACCTTTAGTCTATAAGCTGACACCTTCAGTCTATAAGCTGACACCTTTAGTCTATAAGCTGACACCTTCAGTCTTTCCTAGATCAATCTATAAGCTGACACCTGTAGTCTATAACTAGATCAATCTATAAGCTGACACCTTCAGTCTATAACTAGATCAATCTATAAGCTGACACCTTCAGTCTTTCCTAGATCAATCTATAAGCTGACACCTGTAGTCTTTCCTAGATCAATCTATAAGCTGACACCTGTAGTCTATAACTAGATCAATCTATAAGCTGACACCTTCAGTCTATAACTAGATCAATCTATAAGCTGACACCTTCAGTCTTTCCTAGATCAATCTATAAGCTGACACCTTCAGTCTTTCCTAGATCAATCTATAAGCTGACACCTTCAGTCTTTGCTAGATCAATCTATAAGCTGACACCTTCAGTCTTTCCTAGATCAATCTATAAGCTGACACCTTCAGTCTTTCCTAGATCAATCTATAAGCTGACACCTTCAGTCTTTCCTAGATCAATCTATAAGCTGACACCTTCAGTCTTTCCTAGATCAATCTATAAGCTGACACCTTCAGTCTTTCCTAGATCAATCTATAAGCTGACACCTTCAGTCTATAACTAGTATTCATATATTGGAAATTCGCAGAGGATTTAACTAAGCATATGGTAATAGCACTCTGGCGGATACAATCTAAATTGCTCAAAATACACGTAGAACAAAAACAAAATAATGAAGATAATAATTATAACAAGAAGAAGAAAAAGAAGTAGAACGCTAGAAGTTAATCTTAAATTTTCTTTAGGAACCAACACTTCCAAGAATACATCTACAAGTTTGGGATTTTAGCACCACGAGATGTAAGTCGCCGCTGCTTTGTTTGGGCGGACTAGCATAGAAGTGATACTTCTTTGAAGGTTATGATGCTGTCACAGTTATGTACACAGACCAAAACAAGAACCAGGACGCTGTGTTCTGTGTTCCCGGAATCAACCTGTCAAGCGATCAGTCAGCAAGTTGACGCATTTACGCACTCAGTCTCTGAGACTGATGATGGACGTCGTTTGTTCATTTCAATATTTCTTATTCTCTCAGGTTCCAGGAGAATAGTTCCGCGTAACTCTCTCTTACTGGTGCTTGCTATATTGAGGATGCTTACTTCCCTTTTGTTTTCTTTAAGGCATTAACAAATAAACTCGCGAGTGGTCTGGTCTATCTTGTTGTGTGTGTGTGTGTGTGTGTGGGTGTGTGTGTGTCTTTGTGTGTGTGTGTGTGTGTTTGTATGTGTGTGTCTGTGTGTGTGTTTGGAAGCGAAAACAGGCAGCTGACAGCGTGTCCTCTCCTCAAAGAGAATACTCAAGGGTGACGAGAAGGACACGCTGATCGTAGGCTACTCGCTCAAACCAAACCATCAAACAAACACACAAATAACACACACACACACACACACACACACACACACACACACACACACACACACACACAAGTATACACGCACACACACACACGCACACGTTTTCAGTCAATCAGACTGTTACGAGAAGGGATCGACGAAAAACATTTTCTGTATTAAGAATTTTTTTTATTGAAGGATTTGTAGCCAAGAAGAAAATTACCACATTTTAAACGTCAAAAAGACACCGAATTCTCTAGCAAAGACGTTTAAAGTTATGTGGAATAACTTTGTATTTCACACATAAATAAGTGACACGTTTATCCTGAAATAGCTATGGTGAAAATGTGTCAAATTCTAGTGTCATTTAAGGTTACTTGACAAATTGAGAAACAAGAAATTCTTCACAAGAGAACAAACTCACAGCCTTACAAAATGTCCTTCGATAATTAATAACACGTGTTGCAATAGATCCTGTTCGGAAAACTTATCTTTTAAATGATTTTATAAAACGAACAAACTAAGAAAATAAAGAAGAAAAAATGTGATATACAGTTTAAACCGGCAGGAGTATACGGTCAACAAATTCTCTTCTGTTATTTTGGAATTTAACACAAACAAAAATTGCTTGTTTAATTATTTTGGACATAGAGGAGGAAGGTTCTCTTCAGCAGGGATCCTCTGTGTACTATCATACGTAATAATGTGTGCTCACGGTGTGAATGAATGCAAATGCGCTAGTACGCTGTCATACAGGAATCAAACACAACTCCAAATGTAAGTTCCCTCCACTGTATTAATCAGTTATGACAGCATACACACAAATACACACAATCATGAACATAAAGGTTATATACTCAAAAAATCCGGTAATCACAGTTTTGTAGCAAAAACAACTAGAGATGACAATCTCGTACAATTGCGCTATCAAAACTCTCTACTCTTCAATCAGGTAAAGAAATACAACCAGTCCGTGACCTCATAGGCGCACGATATCTATTTTAAGTGTAACGACTCACGGCTCTTGTATAGTCAAAAATCACCGTCTACTCTGTCTACTAAATATTCTGTATCTCTTAAGTAATCAAGTTCTTGTAGACATATTTTAATTCTGGTCCTACACAGAATCACACAGCTTCTATAGCCGTACACTAGGAAATGTATTTACTACTAAATCCTTTTACTGGCGACCTCGGTCTACGCAGTAACTATCGCCCAGTGACCTCTAGGGTCCAACTATACGGACACAAAATAACCGTGCTCTAGCGTCTATAAATCCCGTCGAATCTCCGCTAGGCGAGCCAATAGGTAAGATAATTACGGCGACTTCTCAGATCCTTGGTGCCGTCATCTGGTCACTACCTTCCTGTCTGACCGGTTATACGACGCACTGCACAACATAAATAGCGGACATCTTGTCTTAGATATCTGTCTGCTATGTTTAAAGTTACAGTGTTAGTCGATTCAACTTATGCAATAAACATTAACGATACTCAAATGCTTATTCCATTTACCTGTTAAGTGCTCTACTCGGGCTTCCTTTCTCCCGGTCGATTCCCGTGACAACCCCTCCCTGTCGCTGGACAGTGGTTAAGTGTAACTGTACTTTCGTTGCGATGTACAAAGTCAACTCTCTCGGCCAGTGAGTTGAATTCCCAGAACGTGCCATACACTTCTCTACGTCACGCTAGTAGGGAGATTTAATAAACGAAACGTCGGGACGTTTCGTTTTGAAGTTGTGGTAAACGTCATCATTTCGGGGGTCTCTCGCTGGAAAGGTGAAGGTCAACTGAAACGGAACGTGGAACGTCAAAACGCAGTCACGTTTTCCACCCCCAAAAAACGAACAATATTTCGTCAACTTTTGTGAGTATTTTTGCACACTAACAGTTTTATTTGTTGGCCATTTTATGCATTGCTAGATTCATCAACCCTTTCACAGTCTTTCAGCGCTGAGAATGTGTTCATTGGAGGTAGACAACTGTTGTGAACTGAAATATTTTGAAGGGTGCTGATCCTGGTACATTTATCCAACTTCATGGTGAGAAAGCAAATGGCGAAGCAGAAGTAGGTCATCGCATCGAATTTTTATTCTGGCTTCGTATGTGATTTTGTATAAACAAAGTCTGTGTGATTTATTTGGACTGAAAATAATCAAAGTATGCCCGATTCTGGACCACCTCCTAGGGTTTTTTTTCAATTCTGATCGAGGACAGACGTGATAATTTCACTTGAAGATTTATCGCCCTTCCTTCATTCCGAAACGAAACGTGAATACATCTAAATCTTGTGTGCGGCCTATGCCGTCTCGTTTCACGTTCCGTTTCGCGGGGTGACTCATTCACCAAACGAAACGAGCTGCAAAACGAAACGTGCTGTCTTTTGAATCTCCCTACTATCTCTGGTTAGCGCTCTAAAAGCGTGGAGGCTATCGCTATAAACTTTGCCTGTCAATGTTATTCGTTATTTCCTTCACACACGGTATTTCATTAATTCCCTGCCAGGTACACATGCCCAGAAAAATGGCGTTTACCAGTAACGTCAGTTGTTTATTGGTTCCAAAACATGAACATATCGGTTCCGGTTCATTATATTGTCAAAGTATATATCTGCTTTTCAGAAGAACCTTGTCAAGTTTGTCTGATCATTATGTACTATGACATATTTTATCTATTATAGAATCATATAATACATTGGTGGCCGTTGTCAGAAAGAGCCACGCTTAGGATTTGCTATCAGACAGCCCTAACACTTAGCTAGTGACTAGTGCGATCACTGACATTGCCGCTGATAGTAGTCAAATGAAGAAGTAGTAAGGAGGGTTCTGTCGTTCGCTACACTGTAGCTCAGATGGCATCTCACGTCGGATGACGGCTTAAAGTCGATGCTCAAGCAGGCTGTATTGGCGTTGCAAATAGCAAAACATCCCTCCACATTGCTGACGGACGCTGTTACGTCATTTTGATCTTGGAGTGCGTGTTGTTTGTACTTTGTGTATGACTCTGTAAGGTTTCCTGGTGGGCATTCTGTGTTCATAGAAAAAAGATAGATGAACACACAGACAGACACTCACACACCCAAACACACACACACACACACACAAACACACACACACACACACACACGCACACATATATGGAAGAGAGACAGACAGACACTCGCACGCACGCACCCGAACTCCCGCACACGTACGCGAGAGAGAACTTTGAACTTTGAACTTTATTACAGGAAAGATAGCATGAGGTCCGTAGGACCTTTCTTACAGCTAGTCCTGATCTAAGCAAAATGGATATAATCGAAAGAGAGAGAGAGAGAGAGAGAGAGAGAGAGAGAGAGAGAGAGAGAGAGAGAGAGAACTCAGAACTCAGAACTTTAGTACATAAGGATAAAGGTTTTAGGCTTAGCCTAATCTTCCAACCTGTCCTTGGAACATATACAGAGAATAATTGTAAACGAAAGCAAAGACTGCGCACATACACACACACACATCCACACCCACGTATACACACACACATGCACACATAAACTCACACACACACACACACACACACACACACACATGCACACACACACATGCACACACACATGCACACACATGCACACACACACACACACACACACACACACATACACATACACATACACACATACATACACACATGCACACACACATACACACACACACACCTACACACACACACACACACACACACACACACACACACACACACACACACACAGAGAGACAATGGCAATGACAATGACAAATTCTATATTTACGAGGGTAATGGCATAAGCAAACAGGTGCTTTTTTACATCCAGCCCTCGCCCATGGGAGGGTTTAATCTAATGATAATACGTTTTAAAAATGTTGGAATATCAATTAAAGAAGTAATAAAAGTAAACGACAAACAAGCAAACGATTAACAGACTAAACAAACAAAAATATACATTACAAACGAACATGGCATATTATTGTCAAAGGTATAATGAAAACTGTTTCAAGCAACAAAAAAACGTGTGAAACTTCGAGGGAAGAAAAAATCCGTAAAACTGAGGAGTCAATGAAGCAACTACGTTGCAAGTAATAGCATGTAGCATCGTTACATAAGTCATGTAATGAAATTAATTAGGTACATTTATCTACTGAAACATGTGTGAGCTTGGGAACGACAGTTACCGTACACATGCACTGCATCCGTGTGAACTCGTGGTACCTCTATACTATTGGGGATCCATTAAGGTTTCCGAGACTGAGTTTCATTTCTATTGAATTGGTCTCGCGGAATAGCCGATTCTAAAATTTGCATAGGTAAAACGATTGTTTTTTTAGTACAAGCCTCTGGAGTAAATTTTGTGATTAATGTTTTTGTGAACAAGAAACAATTGACAGGTGGCTTTATTCCATCTCCCTTTTTCCCTCCGCCGCGATGTAAAGTTGAATAGTTGAAGGTGACGTTAGGCACTAATTAAAGAAAGTGGGGCTGCCTGACACCCCTCGAGTTGAATGGGTTAATCTTGTGACACCGGTGCACAGGATGTGAACGCTAAAACTGTGCTTTTGCTTGGAATCTTTGAGGGAAAAAGACGTGTATTTGGTGCGGCGTGTTTTCAATGCCGTTGTGTGACTTGTCTGTCACGGCCGGAAATCTTTCCGGGATGTGAGGATTCTTTTGCTGGTAGGTTAAAACAATTTTCTTTCTGTAAATGGGTAGGCGGTGAAAAGAATAGTATGCTGCTTGGGGGGAGGATTTATTTGAATGTTCAAGTAGATTGTTTTGTGAGTTGGAATGGTGGGGAAGATTTTTGTGTGTGAATGCTTTAGAAGACCGTTGTTTGAGAGAACGGTATTGTAGGCATGTTATTTGGTATGAATGATGTGTTTTGTTGTTCAACGAGTTCGTTTGTGGTAGTTGAAATTGTTGATTTGTTTACGTATGCTTACGGCGTGCATTCTGTGTTTACAGGATGGCCGAGTGTGCGACGGGGTTTAGTTAGGTCTTTCTTTCTAGAGGGGTTCTTTTTAGTTAGGTCTGGGTTTAGTTAGGTCTTTTTCTTTTTTTAGTGGGTCGTAGATTTGTTTTTATAGACTAGGTTTTGTTAGTGAAGAGTAGTTAGATTTAGTGGAGAGATTTTGGTCAGATTTTGTTAGAGTTTTTGTAGATTTGGTTTTTTTTAAAGAATTGTTTTTTAGGTTGTTTTTTAGATTTCGTTTGTTTTAAATTAGAGTCTCATTGTGGGTTTTTTTGGATTAAAGTTGAGAGTGAGGATTTAGAGTAGAGTGTAGTTTGGGGAAAGGATTTGGTGTGTTTTAAAGGGTATTTTTAGGGAAAGAATGTAAGTTTAGAATGAAGAGTGAGAATATTGTTTTTTTTGAAGTTGTTTAGTCCTATACAGTGAAAGTGTTGTATTTGAAGATAAACCCCCGTTATCCCACATTTTCCCCATTTCATCGTATGGAATAAAAGAACCTGGGTAATATAACTTGTGTCGTCTGCTTTAGTGTTTGGGTTCAGTACGAAAGAGGAAAGTAGATTGGCGCACGGTTACACATGTAAAAGGTACAAATAAGGCATCAACAATATACATGTTCAGGCTAAGTGAGAACGAAATGTGCCATGTATAAGGAATGAGAAATATCTGTCTTTAAAAGTCTTGGCATTGACAGAATGTTTGAGACCGCTTGGAAGTGAATTCCAAAGATTAGTCCCCGAAAAGAGTAGGCTGGACTTAAAAAGATCTATACGAGGCCGAGGAGCATACATTTTTGTCGGGTCTCTTAAATTGTGGGAAGTGAATTGAGAAGAAAGAGGTGCAGGCGCTCTTCCAATTATGAGTTTATGCATCAAAACGCCTTTATTGTACATGAGTCTTGATTTAGGAGGAAGAATGTTTAAAAGTTTATAGTCTTCGTTGGAAACCGAGACTTGTAATAAAATAACTTTGATTGCTCTTTTATGCATACTAAATAAAGGTTTCAGAGTTTTTGCACTCGCACAATCCCATTGTGTTGACGCATAATCAATGATCGATTGAATGTGAGCGTTAAAGAAAAGTTGCCTACCATGCCTGTTCAAGAAGTGTTTTATTCTGGACAACAAGTAAAGCCTCTTGGAGAGTACTTTTCAAACTCCTGTAACGTGATCAGTCCACAGTAAATCGTTATCAAGAATAACACATATTACTTTGTGTTTATTAACTTCTTCAACAATGTGATTATCAATCGTTAAAGGTGGAAGTTTAGATTTTAAGTTTTGGCGTTTTTGTCTGGTGGTAATAAGCATGCTTTTTGTTTTGTCTGGATTAAGAGCCATGTGATTTAATTCGGTCCACGCTAAAAGCTCGTTAACACTTTCTTGAAGTTGTTTTGACGATACCTTCACATTTGAGTGGGAATTGTGAATAGTGGTATCATCAGCGAAGAGTTCACAGTTACTGCTTATGTGTAGGGGAAGGTCATTAATGTAAATCGTAAAGAGAAGAGGGCCGAGTACAGATCCCTGAGGAATGCCATAACCTACCGAATGAGAGAGAGAGAGAGAGAGAGAGAGAGAGAGAGAGAGAGAGAGAGAGAGAGAGAGAGAGAGAGAGAGAGAGAGAGAGTACTCGGAACGTTATTACAGAAGGATAAAGGTTTTAGGTTTTAATCTTCCAACCTGTTCTTGGAACATATACAGAGAATAATTGTAAACGAAAGCAAAGACTGCGCACATACACACACACACACACACACACACACACACACACACGCACACACACACACAGACATACACACACACACTCACACACACACACACACACACACACACACACACCACCACCACCACCACCACCACCACCATCATAACCCCTACTATTCACCATCATCAGGATCACCCACAAGCAAACAAACAACCAAACAAACAAACAAACAAACACAAAACAACGTACCCCTAACTTAACATACTGTATATAAACACAACTCAAAACGAATCACGTTGAACAAATGCTGCTGGTTTTGAACACATTTATTGGCATGGCGTGCAAGCGATCTTTTCCACTTGTAAAATTACCCCACGGGCAAATACACCTGCTTTGATCAAGACTGCCTTTCTGATGGTCGCTCAGATTTGACCTCCTTGCATTTGTGGTGCGTTCTTGTAAGGCTTCTCACCACAAACTCGGACGTGCTGCACCAAGTATTTCCTGGCAGATGTTTCTCTGTACTTCTCACACACAAATCAGCATGTTTATTCTTCGGGTGCAGGTAAATGAGACCAGGCTGGTTGAATACGGCCCATAATCCGCTCGAGTGCAAATGAATTGATCCACCCTATTGTGCACTGTCTGTATGTGTCTGTAAAAATGACAAGGGCGGCAAAGGAACGTTCAACAATGACAACAGATAACCTGAGGCGGTTCAGTCCCGATGGTATCTTCACTATTCACTGCAAGCTCATCAGTCGAAACCTCCTCTGCCGTCAAAACTTCATTGTCTTCAGACTGCATCTATCACAACACATTCTCCAAATTAATAAGTACAGATGTGTAAGCTTTCTTTTTATGTCAGCATGCAAAACAAAAAAGAATGATACGCTATTAGAATGTTGATTTTTTTTTCTTTTTACAAAACATAACATCCACAAGTTAAGATTATGTTTTTTGTGTGTGAAAAAAATTAAAATTAGCATGCATTTCGAAAAATGAAAGCTTCAACTCACTCTTAAATTTAATACTGTTTTAACAATGGCTGTTCACAGCGCACTTGTTTAAACGCACACAAACAGTCTTGGAAAATACGTTCGCGTTCAAATCCTCATACCACTCATTTCTGATAAAATATATACATGAAATGTGAGTATGTGGCGAAATTGTTATTGTTTTTGACGATTTCAACAATTTAAAATTGTTCGATGAGTCAGCAAAAACCTACCATCAATTCAAGAACTCTTTCTGACATGACAAATACCAGCAGACCTAAGTTCTGTATATACTTTACGACATGTGTTAGCACAAATCTCCGAAAGTTTGAAGGAAATGCGTTAGCGAGTTACTCAAATGTACCATTAATTTGTTGTCTCATTACCCGCTAAAACTGCCTTGTATGCCTTCTGAGAGGATTGACACCTACACCGCTCAGCATGACATAGCGTCTATGTTAGACAAGATATGTGAACAAAACTGACAGTGTAGTATTTTGTTTATTTAGAATGTTGGAACGTCGAAGTATATATCTGAAACTTCTGCATCCACTGCAAGCTCTTAGGTGGAAACCTCCGCTGCCGTCAAAACCTCATCGTCTTCAGACTGCATTTGTCGCAACATCATATGCTCCAAACTCATTTGTAGAGACCCACACAGAAACAGTGCGTAAGAACAGTGACGTCTGTGTCCTCATGTAAGCTATCCTTTTAAATCAGCATGAACAAACAAGAATAAATGATACGTTATTGAAAAGTTTAAATTTTAACAAAACAAAACATTCATAAGTACAGGTTATGTTGTATTTTGGGAAAAACTAAACGATATAACAACTTACCATTCTTGTTCTTTTATTTAGAATTTTAGAACGTTAGCAGTCTATCTGTTCTTGGATTTTAAAATCAGCAGTTATGGGCTAGATTTGCTGATAAAAGGAATGTTTGTCTCATGGAATTACATTTAATAAGCATACTTACCGCGGCTCACACGTGGTTATATTCAACAGCCATAACCGCTCGTTCTGTCTCGTTAAAAACAAAAGCTGTGTCATTATCTAGGCAGCATGAGTGACTGAGGGTGATTTGATTATGTCATTATCTAGTCAGCATGAATGACTGATTCTTTTATGAATACATGAGAGAGTGTTAAAATGTGAAGATTTGTGTTTGTGGTCACCTGCTTGACCACGTGATATGTTGTTTATTACACCCCCGGTATAGGGGTGTGTATAGGTTTCGGTCGATGTGTTTGTTTGTTTGTTTGTTTGTGTGTTTGTTTGTGTGTTTGTTTGTGTTCGCAAGTAGATCTCAAGAATGAACGGACCGATCGTCACCAAACTTGGTGAACAGGTTCTATACATTCCTGAGACGGTCCTTACAAAAATTGGGACCAGTCAAACACACGGTTAGGGAGTTATTGGTGGATTTTGGTTTTTTGGGGGGATCAACTACGGCATAACTCTTCCTTATCTTCTCCATGTTTTCAGCGTTTACCTCCCTTCCTTCGTATGGTGCACTATAGTATGAGGGGGCATCTTCGGATATTCCCGGCGTTCTGTTACTATTTTTAGAAGGTCACCGCAGTGTTCAGAACGTAAATTGGACCCGTAAATTATCCTCACTGTAAAAGTGCAAAGGCCTTCTCAGTTGGTGGCAGTGAGAATGGTAAGGACGGGGCTGTTTTTCCTACCTCGGAGGAATTTCTTGTTTGATAATAAGTTTTGTTGGTGGTCCCGCTTGAATGTGAGAGTAAGTTGTACAATGTTACTGTGTGTGTGTGTGTGTGTGTGTGTGTGTGTGTGTGTGTGTGTGTGTGTGTGTGTGTGTGTTTGGTAACCCTTGTACAGCGGGACCACCTTGTGTTGTCATGTATATATATTTTCATCCACTCTGGCGCTTTGTTAAATAAAGTGCCCATTTCAATCTCAACTTTGGTCTGGTCTTAGTAGTGTGTTGCATAAATGATTTTATGTGAGCTTGTGAACATAAAAGCTGTGCTGGGACAGTATCGTGAACCAACCATCCCTCCATAGATGATGTCGTCTATGCATGCCCAAAGTATCTTCTTCCGTGTGTGTGTGTGTGTGTGTGTGTGTGTGTGTGTGTGTGTGTGTGTGTGTGTGTGTGTGTAAGTGTGTGTGCGTGCGTGCGTGCATGCGTGCATGCGCGTGTGTGTGTGTTTGTGTTCAAGCGCGCGTGTGTTTTGTTTCGTTTTTGTTTTGTCTTTTGCACACGTGTTACTTCAAATCTTGTAACACAAAATATTGTTCTCCTTTAAAATATTACATTTGTGTGTGCGGATGGGGGTGCAGGCGTGCCGATCTTGTACTTGCGATGAGAGGACACCCTTGGAACCAATCAAAAGTGTCCCTACATCGCAGGTGTCCGCTCACGACAGGTATATGTTGGCGGAGTTGTATAGAGAAAGGTACTATAGAAGGTGTCCTCTCGTGGGATGTGTCTTAGGTCTGATTGGAGGGGCCTCGCATCGCAGGTAGCACTGTAATGCCAATACTTTCTGTTGATAAATATATTTCTGAAACAGAACACTGTTTATTGAAACGATTCATACAGACACAAGCTGGTACATTCACTTCGCAAAACGTAAAAGAATTTATTTTGCAACAAAAAACCATTACCTTAGAACACTTTCTTGTCTTTTCTTTTTGAACTTTCCGGGCGCTGGTAAAAATCTAAAATGAAACTAATGCTCTTGTTTATTTTCATGAAATGAGTAATTTTAGATTCAGTGGGAAAGCTCTCTCATGAGATGGTAGTCAGCCACGACTGTATACAGATAGGACACACGGCGTTTGTGATGTTGAATTTAACCAGCTTTGCGCTTGCCTTTTATGACTGTATCCATATACACAGAGTAAGCGTCCGGTGACAAACTTTCTCTCACGTAATTCTAGTTTTACTCATGATTGCGCAAAGCATCATACGAACGATGTCTTTTAGGGATATACCTTACCACAAACTGTGTCTAACCGGCCCAAGAGCTATACAGTTTGGGTGGGGGGGGGGGGTGTTATTGTGTCAAGACACACTAGGAGAGTCTTAAAGTAAGTGTTTGAGCGATCAGATATTTAAATTGAGAACAGCTGTTTTTGAGTTGGGTTACGAGATTCTATTTCTCCACGCGACGCCTTCGTCCATCTCTTTTGATTTTCGTTCTACCTTTCGCCCCTGAGAAGACTCTGGGTGTCACGCTCTGTTACTGTCGTGGGAGGTGTCCTATGTCTGATTGGAGGGGCCTCACGTTGCAGGTACCGCTGTAATGCCGCAGATACAGATTTGAAATTGACCAAATGAGCTACAGGATTTGATCTGGGGGTTGAATAGATGACAACATACACGACGAATGCCGTAGTATTAGTGTTAGGTAGTTCTATATTCAAAAGTTTAATACTGTGTTGGATGGTCTTTCGAAACCGTTTATATTCTCTAAAATCAGTGTATTTGCGGGCACATGCACCGAAGTTTTGATTGCAAGGGACCATGCACGGGAAGCTGTCAAAAAGGAAAGACAAAACCCCGCAGTGTGTTGAGCAAGACACAGATATTCTATTCACTTGAAACAAACTTAGACGAACGAACCAACGAACACACACACATACACACACACACACACACACACACACACACATACACATACTCTCTCTCTCTCTCTCTCTCTCTCTCTCTCTCTCTCTCTCTCTCTCTCTCTCTCTCTCTCTCAAAAACAGTTAGGAGAAGGCATTCGTGACTCCATGTTCTTTATTGAGAGTCTGATTAAGGTATCAGTGCTCGTGTAGCCAAGAAAAGTACGCCACACTCTATGCAATACAACACATAATAAACAATATCTTAAAAAAAACACGATATTAAAGTATTTGCAGTCGAGAAAAGAACAACAAATTCCATTAAAAAAGAGAATTACTTTGCAGTTCATAAAATACACACTAATCCCATCATTATTATGAATTTTTTTCACATTCAAAAACGGTCTGTCTTCTGTTGTTTTTGAGATGATGGCAGATTTTCTTAAGTGTTTGGTATTTGGGGACTTTCCCCTATACATTATTTTTCATTAAAAAACAAGCACAAAAAAAAAAAAAGACACACACAAAAAAGTCCTGTGAAATAAAATCAAAGCCTGGGGGAGTAACCGCCTAACGATTTTATTTTCACTAATCTTCCATAAATCACTTTTGAAGGATCTTTAAAAAGAAGCACATTGTATCCAGCGATATACAAACAACTAGCAAGTTTAATCTTATCTAGTTTCCATAGAAACTAAACACACCAGACAGCGGTGACTTGTGGAATGTGGTAACTAAAGCGACCAGTGTACTTACTTTGCTTAAAACTGACTTTCTTTATGTCGGAGCTTATTCTTGTTAAGTCAAACACTCTTGTGACTGGTTGTCGTGACTGAGTGACCAGAGTCAGAAAAAGCCTATGTGTTTGCCAACAGATAGGCCTACCATTTAGCCAAGTGACCAGTTCCGTCACTCACATTGACGCTGATAATAATCAAACACCAAGTTTGTGGTCGACGAAATCACAAACGTGACGCCCGGACTTGTAGCAACACTGTAGCTCAGGCGGCACATCTTGTCATTTGTCCCGAAGTCGATGCTCTTGCAGTTTGGGAAAGCTATGCAATAATCAAAACATTGCTCCAGACTGGTAGGTTCCTTGCTGTCGTCATTGTGACCACTGATGTAGCGATCTTCATATTTCGTGTAAGACGTTGCAAGCTTCCCTGGTGAGCATTCTGCGTGCAGAAAAAAAAGTCATTCCTAAACCTAAAGTTTTTCTTTTGAGTAGTAAACCACGTGACACTGTAAAATTGGATAAAATGTATTCTGCGATATCAATTAAGACATGAAGAAATGCACATGATAGAAGCGAAAGAGTGGTGGTGTATTTGATGATATTTTGAAATAAATGAGAATACCTGATTTAATCGTGGTGATCCCATTTTTCTTGACCGACGTTTGACACAATGTCAGATGCTTACACACACAGAAACACACACACTGACACACACACTCACGCGCGCAAACACAAGCACACACAAATGCAATTGAAAACAGCCACATGCGTGCACACACAAACACACAGACGCCGACACACACACACACACACGCACACGCACACAAACGCGCGCAGAACAAATCTGTGTCTCAAAAACTGTCTGTGGTTTCACCTACATGATCAACTTATTTCAATAATGATAATAATAAATGAGCATTTATATAGCGCAACATCATAACTTTACAATTATGCTCTTTGCGCTTGACACATTTAAAATTAAAACACAGTTATACAAGCATTTACATCTACATTCATAGTCAGCAACGCTTAATTAAAAGCATACACCATCAAACATACATTACAAAAGATTCTTCCACTAACTAAGTAATAAAAACATGAATAAAATAGGTAGTGAAAACAAGGAAATACCAGCTGAATACCCTTAATCAAACAGAACATGTTATCAACAATACTGAAAACAGCCCTAGATGTTTATATACATTATCACATTATCACTAAAACAACAAATACACTACATGTAGCCTATTGATGGACTGAGAAAACAAAATCAGGGGTTGTATTTCTTGAAGAGGTGCGTTTAAAGTGCTCGTTTGAATGCTTGGGGTGACTGAGAGTGGCGGATGTGAAAGGGGAGAGAATTCCATTGTGTGGGTGCGCAGAAAGTAAAAGTGCGTTGTCCGTATGTTTTGGTTTTGGTGTGTGGAATGGTGAGGATGCGACAGTCAGAAGAGGCACGGAGTTGTCTTGCTGGAGAATAGACGGTGAGGAGTTCAGAGAAGTAAGCAGGAGACGAGCCAGAAAAGAAGTTAAAGCAGAGGGTGGACAGTTTGTAGTCAATGCGGGCTTGAATAGGTAACCAGTGCAGTGTGTGAAGAAGTGGTGTTGCGTGATCTCGTTTTCGTGCTTTCAGAATGAGGCGTGCTGCCGAGTTTTAACATAGAGGGGGAATCGAAACGAGGGTCGTGGTGTATGTGTGTGTGTGCGTGCGTGCGTGCGTGTGTGTAGAGCGATTCAGACCAAACTACTGGACCGATCTTTATGAAATTTTCCATGAGAGTTCCTGGGATTGATATCCCCGAACGTTTTTTTTCGTTTTTTTGATAAATGTCTTTGATGACGTCATATCCGGTTTTTCGTGAAAGTTGAGGCGGCACTGTCACGCTCTCATTTTTCAACCAAATTGGTTGAAATTTTCGTCAAGTAGTCTTCGACAAAGCCCGGACTTCGGTATTGCATTTCAGCTTGGTGGCTTAAAACTTAATTAATGACTTTGGTCATTAAAAATCGGAAAATTGTAAAAAAAAAAATTTTTTTTATAAAACGATTCAAATTTACGATCATCTTATTCTCCATCATTTTCTGATTCCAAAAACATATAAATATGTTATATTTAGATTAAAAACAAGCTCTGAAAATTAAAAATATAAAAATTATTATCAAAATTAAATTGTCGAAATCAATTTAAAAACACTTTCATCTTATTCCTTGTCGGTTCCTGATTCCAAAAACATATAGATATGATATGTTTGGATTAAAAACACGCTCAGGAAGTTAAAACGAAGAGAGGTACAGAAAAGCGTGCTATCCTTCTCAGCGCAACTACTAAACCGCTCTTCTTGTCAATTTCACTGCCTTTGCCATGAGCGGTGGACTGACGATGCTACGAGTATACGGTCTTGCTGAAAAATTGCATTGCGTTCCGTTTCATTCTGTGAGTTCGACAGCTACTTGACTAAATGTTGTATTTTCGCCTTACGCGACTTGTTGTAGTTTATGCAGGAGGTACAGAGGACAGCCAGAGAGAAGAGAGTTGCAGTAGTCAAGTTTAGAAAGAACAAAGGCACAGACAAGAGTGTTAGTTGTTTGAGAGGAGAGTGTGTGGCGATAGGTGCTGATCTTACGAAGCTCAAAATAAGCTGCTCTACAGACTAAAGATATATGTTTGTTAAGGGTCATGTCAGATGAAAGGGTGAATCCAAGGTTTCTAGCTGATGGTGAGAAAAGAATGTCGGTGTTGCCTATTTGAACAGAAACAGGTTGGGGAGAGGGAAATGTAGTGTTCTTCTTTTTGCACAGTAAGACTTCAGTCTTATCATCATTCAGCTTGAGTTTGTTATCGACCATCCAAGATTTAACATCAGTGATGAGTTGAAGGATCGACATCATACCATGTGCTGATGCTGAAGCAATGATGTTTAGTTGTGTCGATAACATTTCATTTCGTACAAGCACCATCCATCGATCTACTTAATTGTTAAAATCATATTAATATCACGTTCGTTAGTCATACAGGGTGAACCCCCGAAAAATGCAACCCACTACAATGCAGACCTGCCAACCAAGTGTAGCAATTTAGATGTGTTGGGGGTAAATTTTAGCGTACCAAATGTTGTTTAGTGGAACATTTTTCTCAAATGTATTCCAACATCCGACCGCATGTATGTCATCTTGCACAAGAATAGACATTTTCGGTAAGGTTTGATGATAATGCAGGCACATAAAATACCGATCAGAGAGTATCTGCAGTGCCACTTTTTAGTCTAGGTGAAATTTTATGACCCATTATGAGACCGTTACACAGAGTGGGAAGCTGACATGAGTTCCCGGACTCACAAAAAAGAGGGAAATGTTGCATGCGTGTGATTACATAACCAAATAAAAAGTATTATTTCTCAGAAGAGTCTTTACCCGAATCAGGAATCCACCAAACCGGAATCAAGCCACAAAAATGAACCCTTGCCAGTTACATAAAAAAAATACATGTATATGAATAAATCTGAATAATCACTTACCAGTGACGCAGGTAGCAGAACCACTGGCATAGTAGAAGCCTGGTTTACAGACACACGTGCCATCGAAGCAGGTTATGTCGGCCTGTAGCGGACTGCAGTCACTGTCACTGACACAGGCTGTTCCTTCCCATGTGGCTGATAAAAAAAAAAGTGTATTTAAAACCAAAAATTCGTTATGTTTCAAGTCCTTCAATTATTGAACTACATAATAATCATTCATATTAGTTTGAATTTGTTCATTGAATTAAATGTACGCAATAACCTTCATTGTGTTCTTTTGAATACTTAACTGAATGTATTGCGGCAGACTGAAAATTGCGTGACAATGTGTGTGTTGATGTATACTAGTTTTGGTGAAAAAAAACCGATGTGCGTTTAGTTTCATTCTCAATAGGTAGGAGAAGTTAAACTTTCAAATGTCACCTATATGTACTAATTATTGTTCAAAAAGAAAATCAATAACAATATAAGAGTCAATGCAAAATGTAAGCACTGTATCCTAAAAACTGCAAGAGTTATAGCGCTCCCAAAATATGAGCTTTTTACGTACTTTGGCAGAAAACGTTAATTGTCATTTTTGAAGACACATCAAAAAGTTACTATCTCAGACAGAATCATGATATTTGGTACACATGTTGTCTATAATGCGGACTCTAAAGTAATGGTTTTTCTACGTTTTCAACATATTAAGACATTGCTAAAATGAAGAATTCTGCAATGTTTACAATGATGAAAACGCATTTTTATGAAAAATTGAAAACAGTTGCACTGTTGCTTTTTTCACGTTGAAACACTTGTTTTGAAAGATTAGTAATAATGCGGTGCAAAAAATACAATTATCATTAAAACAAATCCTCAACAGACTCCCCTCGTAATATTGGGACGCAACCGCTCGGTAGCATCGATGTGACCTTGAGAGGCGACTAATGCGCGAGGGCCATCAAAGACAGTAAAGCGGGAACATGTCAAAGTCATAGCTTTAGGAAATATTTAGGAAACAAAGATATCACTTATTTGTACTTCTGCACTAGATTACGCTGCGACCTGCAAATTTGACGAAGGTCAACCAGATTTCAGTACCTTGTGTCTGGAACTCATTGAACCCAACCATTATGTGAGGTTTCAAAGCAATATTTCAAAATCCGTTTGAAAACAGTATAAATTTATACTGTTTATCCAAACTTGACCACGATCTCGCACTGAATTCGGATGAATATCAGCCAGATTTTCATCGTGTGCTGAGGCTGCAAAACCATGACATTGTGAACAAGTTTCGAAACTTCACATTAAAAAGAATCAGTTTGATAAAATGATGATTGGGCAATGTTTGTACCCACAATCGACCCTCTTGTGACCATGACAATTTACGAGAGTTTCTTCGGCTTGTATTATGAAGACAATGTGTCAGCGCTGTCTTGGCCGCAGAGTTTCGGCCAACCTATAATTATAAGTCTTGGTGGAAAAAAATGCAGTGCGTTCATTTTGATTCTGTAAGGCCCACAGATTCACTAAATATAATGATAATGACCCGGTTTGCTTCAATTTGCAACGTCGCATCAAAGCCAGTTTGTCAAAGCAAAGGCGAATTAAGCAACTGCACGCTGCTGACTGGCTTACAGACCTGCCATGACGACGAACAACTCTGATGTTTATGTTATGCTGTGTGCGCTTAACATGGTGCCCTTTTAACGGCAATGATCGCTGACAATGTGTTTTGATCAAAGTTACGTGGGTTTGGCTTGATATGTCACGTGATATTAGAAAAAACATAACGTGCTCAGCAATCACTGCCAATAATCAGCAAGCAATCGTAAGCGAATCGTGGGTCCGATGTGTATATTTTTGAAAGAAAATGGTATTATATCGAGCTCACACTCCATAACATAATTATACACATCAGAGTTACTTGTTCGTCGTTAAAGGCAGGTCTAAGCCAGTCACTCGCTTTGACAAGCTGGCCTCGATGTCTTGGACGCTCACTCTGCCACACTGCTTGAGAATACTGACAGAATTATTTTCGAACATCGTCAATGTAACTAATGGTCGTAATTGGGGAGCACCGCCTTTGAATAAGCAAAGACATGCGTGTTTTATTTCAGACAAACTGACGACCCTGTACAACTCTTCCGCGAAGGCTTAAAACAGCAGATTCCGATTGTTGATTGCTTGTTTGTTAACGTTCCTTCAACCGATAGAGATATACGGGACCGCTGCAAATTTGTTTCCTTTCTCTCAGATCACACGGAAGTCTCGGTGTTTTATACTGTTCCGAAGATGTCCAGTCGACACGTAAGCTTTAGAAATTAATATTTAACGGCGGCGTGGCAACAGATTGAAGATAGCAAGCAGAAACAGACTGACGCCATGGTAAACCTTGCCTTATCGGTTCTTTTGTACTGGCAGACTTACCTGATTCTGAGAAGGTAGTCGTGACATCTGGAGATTTTCTCCCAGTCATTTCATAGAAGGCCGCCGCTGTGATATTTTCATGGTCTCCCTGGTTCAAATCCGCCACAGCGCCCGAATAACCGCGACACAGCTGATCACTTTTAGACGAGTTTTTCAAGAAAGTAAACGCTGCACATCGCGTGTCGGTAGTACAGAGGACAGCACATTCCCGCACTGTGCGGATGAAGCTGTTCCACAACACGTGGGTCTCGAACAAAGCGTGAAGCATCTCGTTCCTTCTGCCTGTGACTTGGCGAATGCTTGTAAGTTCTGCAAAGTCTACCATACAGAGCAAGACAGCAAGAGGCAAGGCTGAATCAGAACGCATTTTGTCTGGAAAAATCCACACTGCTTCTTCAGTTTATCTCACTTAAAAATGAAGAAAAACGTTTTTTTCTTATGTCCCTGTAACCTATTTAGCAATTTTCGGCCGATACATTTTGTGTTACCTTTATCAGCTTATATAGGGGGTCTCTGTGTTTGAAACTTTTAACATTTAGTTCTATTCCAAAAGGAAGAAAAAATTTAACTGAATCAGCAGAAGAAAACTATAATGAAAGTCGCTCGATAGACCAATTCCACTCCGCACGACAGATGTTCTTCGATAAGTTCTATTGTCCGATCAAGTATCTTATTGACTGAATTCGCTTTCAGCAAAGTCCAGATTTGAAGAAGTCAGTTATTTGGCGACGGTTGTGCAAAATTAAAACGAGTCGTTTCGTTTGTTGCCCAGTCGATACACGTGTAGCAGCTTGTCCTCTACTCAGAACATATAAAACACAGTCATACAGGTTTTCCAATGGTGATTCGCCGATGTGCATTTGACTACACACAGGGTAACTACAAGAATGACCAGTCAGTTCTAAAGAGCTCGCGATGCAAAATGACCGGGTGCTCTGACACCTCTGCCAAGCCAGTGATGAGCTCGTCAAAATGTTGAATCTTTCTCCTTGAAAACTGTCTTTGAGAAGTAAGCCATTGTGTGCCGTCTTCATGTTACTGGGTTTAGAAAAACACTCATCTGCAATAAGCAAACAATGTCTCAGTGTAAGCTATCAGTAAACTACTCGGCTGCTGTGTGTGAGGTCACACAATGATGAACTAATTATTAACCTTGGCAGCATCATTGTACAAGTTACAATTACACTTAATCATCAAAGCGTTGGCTTTACATTTCTCCTTCAAACAGCCTGTTAAGAAGTAAACCAGTTTTTGCTGTCTTCACGTCACTCGGTTTAGTAAAACACTCAGCTGCAATGTCTTGGAGCAAGCTATTGGTAAAGTACTCAGCTGCTGTTTGTCAGGTCTCGCAACGATGAACTAATCATAACATTGTCAGCATCATTGTTAAAGTTCCACTTGCGAAAGATGTTAGCGCATCTCTGGTCACACAAAGACATGGAAGGGTTTAAACAGTGCTTCAGCCTAAGGGGAAGGTGAACACCCACAGCAAATATGCACAGAATAGCATGTGGCTTGTTACCGAAAATAACCATTTCTAAAGGGAATAAATTCAAAGCAAACTATATTTTAACATGGCGATTTTTGAAATATCTGTTTTACTGATACACTTCAGGATTCAAATTCACTTTCTGCCTGTTGGTAATATTTTTTTTAACATAAAACCGTATATCCAAGTAAATAAAGGCTTAACTATAAAGCAAGCATCCAAACACAGAATGTTTTTATGTTTTAACGAAGTAATTTATCAAAACCATGGTGTTCGTTCTAAAATCAGATTACTAATATCTTAGGTCACGACACAATTTCCTCCATAATAACAAGCATATATTTTTCTGAGGACGATATTAACCAATGAAAGTGCCCGAAAGTTATACTAACATTTGCAGAAATAACCTCGCTTTTAAGGACATGTTTTAGTTTGAACATTAAATGCGTGTTTTTTTCTGACGTTACCTTTATAGGTTAACCTACCGCCCTTAAACAAGTGACGTGTAAAACATAAGTTCTTTCAAATTGCCATTGATTGAGCATTCTTAAAGCTTTATTCATGAGAACAGATTTTGTGTTCTCTTAATCAGACATTTAAAAGCCAGAATGCACACCACTTGTTTTTAAAACGCAATGCATATGATGGCACACCAGGTTGCCATCAGTATATTAACAGCTATTGTGTTTTCAGCGTAGCAATAGGGCCCGATATTTAGACGAGACAAGTATAATGCGGACCCTACTGCTACGATGAAAACACAATGGCGTTTATATAGCTATTCTGACATTAAATTCTGTGTTAAAATCATGTTTTTGTCAGCAACAAGTACCAGAATGGTCCATGTCGTTGATTGCAGACGACGGTTCCCTTTCCGCATGAAGCCACGGAAATAACCGAACATTGAAAAACCCAAGGACATGTATTACGGAGAAAACTCGAGATAACCGGATGTTTAGCATTACGTCAATATGCTAGGAATCATATGACGTCATGACGTATCATGCTTGCCTACGTATATTGTATGTTCGAAAGTCTGACTTCTGTTGGGAATTCGCGTGGTGAAGACTGCAGTAAATCTATGATAAGAGAACAAGGATTGTCTCAGAAGAAACGACTAAATGTTTCAGACTGGTAACTTCATTTCAATATTGCACTATACAATGGACGTTCTATGTGACAGGAGAGTTTGCTGATTTTGTATTAAACATTGTAGAGATCGTCTGCTAGAATCAGAGATAGGTCGCTTCAGATTGCAGCTTCTGGAAATTTGCAAGGTTTGTTAATTTCCTGTTAAAGAACTGGATTTTACACGTAATGTATGTCATGTCCAGTGAGCAACAACAAAAACACACACAAAGCAAACGGCATCGTCTGTCGACTAGTCACAGAAACAAACCTGGCGAGGTATGCGTGTACTTTATACACGTGGAAGAAACCGGAACCATGCGTCTTTGTTATTGACAATATGCTTTTGGATATTGAGAAAAATGGCCGACTTCCGTAGCATTATGCTTTGATGATCGGAAGAGACCATCCAATCACAGCCCCCGAATTCCCCCACGTGTTCACCAGAATAGCTATATATGCACACATTAAGCCCTCACACACACACACACACGCACGCACCCACACACACACACACACACACACACACACACACACACACACACACACACACACACACACACACACACACACACACACACACACATTCAGTCAGTCAAACAGATTGTTAGGAGAAGGCACTCGTGACTGAAAGATATTTTCTTTATTAATGGTCTGATTACGGCATAAAAGCCCTTGTAGCTAAGAAAAGTGCGTCAAAAGCCAAGCAATTAAATTCATTATTGTTACGAGAAGGCATTCGAGAATGAAAGACATTTTCTTTATTGATAGTCTGATTACGGTATGTAAGCCGCCCCTGTAGCCAAGGAAAGTACGTCGCAATACAATTAATAATAAAGATTAAAAACAAAACCTACGATTTTAAAGTACTAGCAGTCAAAGAAAGCACACCACATTCCCTCAAAAGATAAATATTTAGCATTTCACAAAACTGTTTTAAGTAACAAACTTAAGTAAACACTTGAGTAACACACTTAAGTAACACACTTATTCCGAAATAGTTATAAATGTAGTATAGTTCAAACTGAAAAGATGATTCCTAGATCCTATTTTCAAAAACATGAAAATCCTGACTAAAACTACAACAACAAACAAGCACACAGCTTGACACAAACATTCTCAATATTTACAAAGCGTGTAATTTGAGAAGAACAATAATCCTACGGTAGGGTGCTACAAAATCGGGTCACCTGGTCCACGGAACCAGTCAAAATACGATGTAAATCATAGCAATAACTTTATTTTTAAGCAAAAAACAACAACACAACAACAGCAAAGCAAACAAAAAACATAAAAACACACATTAAAAAACCCATATAACGTCCTGTCCACACACAACACCCATATAACGTCCTGTCCACACACAACACCCATATAACGTCCTGTCCACACACACAATTCAAAACCGAGAGGAGTGCTAGTGACTAGTTAACAATGTCATTTTCAGTAATTTCGCATAAAACATTTTTAAAAAGAAGCAAGTCGCGTGAAGCGATATAAAACAATTATTCAATCTAATCTAATCTTGTTTCCAAAGAAACTGCATGAATTCATCAGACAGCGCTAACTCGGTGGTCTGTGTTGACAAAAGCGACCAGTGTACTTAATTTGCTTAACATGGATGTGACTCATTTCTGGCCATATCTGGTGTTTTTTTTATCAAACACAGCATACGTATTTGATTTTTGATGTAGAAAACTATACAGATTCAATGCACTCATTTTTGAATCTGTTATCTTTATTTCATTTTCAAGCAGAATTTTACTTAATAAATTACTGAATTATTTTTTCAGCTTGCAAAACCGTAATTCCTAGGTAAGGGATTGAAGGGAAACATCGTACATACGATTAAATTAGATGTTATATTTTATATCTTTTATGTTTTATTACTTGGGACAGGTTCTTACTTGTGGTTGGTTCTTACTTGTGATTGGTTCTTATTTGGGATTGGTTGCTGTGACTGGGTGACCAGTGTCAAAAAGAGCCTGAAGCGCTTGCCAACAGATAGGCCTACCATTTAGCCAAGTGACCAGTCCCGTCACTGACATTGACGCTGATAATAATCAAACACGGTGCTGGCCGTGGAAGTCGCAAACACGACGCCCGGACTTGTAGCAACACTGTAGCTCATGCGGCAGTGATTGTTACTTAAGCCTGGAGCTGTCCCGAAGTCGATGCTCACGCAGTTTGGGTCAGCGGTGCACAAATCCAAACATTCCTCCACACTGGTATCAGACTTGTCTACGTCATTGTGAGCTTCGATGTAGCGATCTTCATATTTCGTGTAAGACTGTGCAAGCTTCTCTGGTGGGCATTCTGCGTGCAGAAAAAAAGAAAGAAAACAAGTCGCGTTAGGCGAAACAACAACATTTTGTCAAGCTGTCGAACGCACTGCATTTTTTCACCTAGACCGCATACTCGTAGTTTCGTCAGTCCACCGCTCGTGGCAAAGGCAGTGAAATCGACAAGCCAGAATAGTGCGGTAGTGGTCGCGCTGAGCAGGATAACACGCTTTTCTGTATCTCTATTCTTTTTAGCGTACTGAGTTTGTTTTTAATCCAAACATATCATATCTATATGTTTTTGGAATCAGGGACCGACAAGGAATAAGATGAAATTGGTTCTAAATCGATTTCGGAAAATTAATATTAATCATTATTTTCATATTTTTAATTTTTAGAGCTTGTTTGTAATCCAAATATAACATATGTATATGTTTTTGGAATAAAAAAAATGACGAAGAATAAGATGAAATTGTTTTTGGGTCGTTTAAAAAAAAAAGTTTAATGACAAGTTTCCGATTTTCAATGACCAAATTCATTAATTATTTTTTAAGCCACCAAGCTGAAATGCAATACCAAAGTTGGGCCTTCGTCGAAGATTGCTTTGCCAAAATTTCAATCAATTTGATTGAAAAATGAGGGTGTGACAGTGCCGCCTCAACTTTTACAAAAAGCCGGATATGACGTCATCAAAGGTATTTATCGAAATAAAAAGTCCGGGGATATCATTCCCAGGAACTCTCATGTCAAACTTCATAAAGATCGGTCCAGTAGTTTAGTCTGAATCGCTCTACACACACACACAGACACAGACACACACACAGACACACACACACAGACACACACACATACACACACACACACACACACACACACATACACCACGAACCTCGTCTCGATTCCCCCTCTATGTTAAAACAAAAAGAAAGTCATTCCCAAACCCAAAGTTCTTCTTTTGAATAGCATGTAATTTCTACTGTAAATCATGTGACTTTGTGTACATTTAAAGAACAAACAAGTCGCGTAAGGCGAAAATACAATATTTAGTCAAGTAACTGTCGAACTCACAGAATGAAACTGAACGCAATGCCATTTTTCAGCAAGACCGTATACTCGTAGCATCGTCAGTCCACCGCTCATGGCAAAGGCAGTGAAATTGACAAGAAGAGCGGGGTAGTAGTTGCGCTAAGAAGGATAGCACGCTTTTCTGTACCTCTCTTTGTTTCACTTTCTGAGCTTGTTTTTAATTGAAATATATCATATCTATATGTTTTTGGAATCAGGAACCGACAAGGAATAAGATGAAAGTGTTTTTAAATTGATTTGGACAATTTAATTTTGATAATAATTTTTATATATTTAATTTTCAGAGCTTGTTTTTAATCCGAATATAACATATTTATATGTTTTTGGAATCAGCAAATGATGGAGAATAAGATGAACGTAAATTTGGATCGTTTTATAAATGTTTATTGTTTTTTTACAATTTTCAGATGTTTAATGACCAAAGTCATTAATCCATTTTTAAGCCATCAAGCTGAAATGCAATACCGAAGTCCGGGCTTTGTCGAAGATTACTTGACCAAAATTTCAACCACTTTGGTTGAAAAATGAGAGCGTGACAGTGCCGCCTCAACTTTCACGAAAAGCCGGATATGACGTCATCAAAGACATTTATCAAAAAAATGAAAAAAACGTTCGGGGATTTCATACCCAGGAACTCTCATGTCAAATTTCATAAAGATCGGTCCAGTAGTTTAGTCTGAATCGCTCTACACACACACACACACACACACACACACACACACACACACAGACACACACACACACACACGCACATACACCACGACCCTCGTTTCGATTCCCCCTCGATGTTAAAATATTTAGTCAAAACTTGACTAAATATAAAAAGTATACTGCGATATTAATTAAGACATGAAGAAATAATATGATAAAAGCTTACCTCTGTTTGGTGGTATATTTGATATTTCGAAATAAACGAGAATACCTGATTTAATCCGGGCACAAATCTTTGTCTAAAAAACTGTCAGAGTGTTCATTTATTATCAGCTTCTTTACTGGGAAGTGATAGGACGGGGTTTTCTTACCCACTTTCGACACGATCATATGTGCTGATACTGAAACAACTGATTTTTATTTTATTTGAAGCGATAACGTTTAATCACATAATATCGTCATCCATCACAGCATATTATAAATCAATGCAAAGGTCATAAAATCCTCTATCTGAATTCCAAGTACAATTTGTGAAATATCTCCCTTTAGCTGTACCAAACGATAGTTATTGCCTTTGGTTGCAAAATAAGGGCTTACTGCAACAAACTTGTGATTTTTGACAACTTCAAATGGAAGAATTATAAAAGAAAAGGTTGCAAGTACAGCCTAAGACAGCCGTACCTTTTCAGCCGATTTTGTCAAAACACACGCGCGTGATACAAAACAAGAACGAGGTGACCCAGGTTATCAACGAACAATGACCACGGGTGGCCGTACTGCGTCTTGCGCCCTGACAAAACCAGGAACTCGAGTCCATTGCCAGTGAATATAGTATGTTCAGCAAGTATAGCAGTATGCAAGATGACAATCTCTTCAGAAATACAAAGGTTAAAGCGGATGAAAAGTCCATTATTTTTTTCAAATCTACGCGATTATATGCATAAGGCCTTTCTGCTCGTCAACTGTAATCTTCAGAATTAGTAATTGTGCAAAAATATGCTTTTAAACGAAAGTTGACGATCGATTTTTCGTAATTTTGTCAGCATTTCGTATCACCAAATATACTGCCGGACCTGTCAGTTTGTATTTATTCGTTCAAAATCAAAATATTGTCCTCCAGTAGGGGTGTCACCAGTAAGAAACATATTACACTTATATCATATCAGCATCCCTGAAAAAATTTCAACAAAGTTTTTTTTCTCAATCCTGATATACCGGCCTTTCTCATTGTATAAATTGTGTGTGAAACTAACCTGGATTCCCTGTTGTGCAATAAGCCAAATTAAATCATAGCACTAAAATGTCAGCATATTTCTCGGGAAAAGTCCAAATCCAAAAACAGATAGACTGCGAGAACGTTTCACAATTCAGAATTAAAAAAAAGAATGATAGGTTATTGAACAGTTTAATTAATGACAAACCAAATTAGTTCATTGTCTGTATCATATCTTCTTCCTCGTCGTTCGCTAGTTAGTTTTTATCATGATAGCCTTTTCTGGTTCCTATTGACTCGATGTTCTTTGGCTATATTTATACACAAATGCATATATTGTAAAGCAGTATGCATTGTTAGAGGATTTTTTTAGTAGCAGTGTTTAAATGTCGAAGCTGCTTTTCCCATTTTTACCCAAGAGTCCGACTGTATATTGTGTTATTGTATTTGTCAGACTTGATTGTACCAAGTCCCTACACATGTTGTAATGCGCTTAGAGCCAAATATTTTTGTTTTTTGTAAGGGATAGGCGCAATATAAATACGCTTTATTATTATTATTATTATTATCAGTGTGTGTCTGTCTGTCTTCTTCAAAGGCCACTGGGTCGATGTGCTGTTGATGTAACGTTTTGTTTTGTCTGTATCATCAGTGTGTGTCTGTCTTCTTCAAAGGCCACTGGGTCGACGTACTGTTGATGTAACGTTTTGTTGTGTCTGTATCATCAGTGTCTGTCTGTCTTCTTCAAAGGCCACTGGGTCGATGTGCTGTTGGTGTAACGTTTTGTTTTGTCTGTATCATCAGTGTGTGTCTGTCTTCTTCAAAGGCCACTGGGTCGACGTGCTGTTGATGTATCATCAGTGTGTGTCTGTCTTCTTCAAAGACCACTGGGTCGACGTGCTGTTGATGTATCATCAGTGTGTGTGTCTGTCTTCTTCAAAGGCCACTGGGTCGATGTGCTGTTGGTGTAACGTTTTGTTTTGTCTGTATCATCAGTGTGTGTCTGTCTGTCTTCTTCAAAGGCCACTGGGTCGATGTGCTGTTGGTGTAACGTTTTGTTTTGTCTGTATCATCAGTGTGTGTCTGTCTTCTTCAAAGGCCACTGGGTCGATGTGCTGTTGGTGTATCATCAGTGTGTGTCTGTCTGTCTTCTTCAAAGGCCACTGGGTCGATGTGCTGTTGATGTATCATCAGTGTCTGTCTGTCTTCTTCAAAGACCACTGGGTCGATGTGCTGTTGGTGTAACGTTTTGTTTTGTCTGTATCATCAGTGTGTGTCTGTCTGTCTTCTTCAAAGGCCACTGGGTCGATGTGCTGTTGATGTAACGTTTTGTTTTGTCTGTATCATCAGTGTGTGTCTGTCTGTCTTCTTCAAAGGCCACTGGGTCGATGTGCTGTTGATGTAACGTTTTGTTGTGTCTGTATCATCAGTGTGTGTCTGTCTTCTTCAAAGACCACTGGGTCGATGTGCTGTTGGTGTATCATCAGTGTCTGTCTGTCTTCTTCAAAGGCCACTGGGTCGATGTGCTGTTGGTGTAACGTTTTGTTTTGTCTGTATCATCAGTGTGTGTCTGTCTTCTTCAAAGGCCACTGGGTCGATGTGCTGTTGGTGTATCATTAGTGTGTGTCTGTCTTCTTCAAAGGCCACTGGGTCGATGTGCTGTTGATGTATCATCAGTGTGTGTCTGTCTTCTTCAAAGGCCACTGGGTCGATGTACTGTTGGTGTAACGTTTTGTTTTGTCTGTATCATCAGTGTGTGTGTCTGTCTTCTTCAAAGGCCACTGGGTCGACGTGCTGTTGATGTAACGTTTTGTTTTGTCTGTATCATCAGTGTGTCTGTCTGTCTGTCTTCTTAAAAGACCACTGGGTCGACGTGCTGTTGATGTAACGTTTTGTTT
Source organism: Littorina saxatilis (assembly GCF_037325665.1). Taxonomy (NCBI): domain Eukaryota; kingdom Metazoa; phylum Mollusca; class Gastropoda; order Littorinimorpha; family Littorinidae; genus Littorina; species Littorina saxatilis. The sequence continues at coordinate 413,874 of NC_090247.1, read as the reverse complement.
TGTCTGTATCATCAGTGTGTGTGTCTGTCTTCTTAAAAGACCACTGGGTCGACGTGCTGTTGATGTAACGTTTTGTTTTGTCTGTATCATCAGTGTGTGTGTCTGTCTTCTTCAAAGACCACTGGGTCGACGTGCTGTTGATGTAACGTTTTGTTTTGTCTGTATCATCAGTGTGTCTGTCTGTCTGTCTTCTTAAAAGACCACTGGGTCGACGTACTGTTGGTGTAACGTTGTGTTTTGTCTGTATCATCAGTGTGTGTCTGTCTTCTTCAAAGGCCACTGGGTCGACGTGCTGTTGATGTATCATCAGTGTGTGTGTCTGTCTTCTTCAAAGGCCACTGGGTCGATGTGCTGTTGGTGTATCATCAGTGTGTGTCTGTCTTCTTCAAAGACCACTGGGTCGACGTACTGTTGGTGTAACGTTGTGTTTTGTCTGTATCATCAGTGTGTGTCTGTCTGTCTTCTTCAAAGACCACTGGGTCGACGTACTGTTGATGTAACGTTGTGTTTTGTCTGTATCATCAGTGTGTCTGTCTTCTTCAAAGACCACTGGGTCGACGTACTGTTGATGTAACGTTGTGTTTTGTCTGTATCATCAGTGTGTCTGTCTTCTTCAAAGACCACTGGGTCGACGTACTGTTGGTGTAACGTTGTGTTTTGTCTGTATCATCAGTGTGTGTCTGTCTTCTTCAAAGGCCACTGGGTCGATGTGCTGTTGGTGTATCATCAGTGTGTGTCTGTCTGTCTTCTTCAAAGGCCACTGGGTCGATGTGCTGTTGATGTATCATCAGTGTGTGTCTGTCTTCTTCAAAGGCCACTGGGTCGACGTACTGTTGATGTAACGTTTTGTTTTGTCTGTATCATCAGTGTCTGTCTGTCTTCTTCAAAGGCCACTGGGTCGACGTGCTGTTGATGTAACGTTTTGTTTTGTCTGTATCATCAGTGTGTGTGTCTGTCTTCTTCAAAGGCCACTGGGTCGATGTACTGTTGGTGTAACGTTTTGTTTTGTCTGTATCATAAGTGTTTGTCTGTCTGTCTTCTTCAAAGGCCACTGGGTCGATGTGCTGTTGATGTATCATCAGTGTGTGTCTGTCTGTCTTCTTCAAAGGCCACTGGGTCGATGTGCTGTTGATGTATTATCAGTGTGTGTCTGTCTGTCTTCTTCAAAGGCCACTGGGTCGACGTACTGTTGATGTAACGTTGTGTTTTGTCTGTATCATCAGTGTGTGTCTGTCTGTCTTCTTCAAAGGCCACTGGGTCGACGTACTGTTGATGTAACGTTTTGTTTTGTCTGTATCATCAGTGTCTGTCTGTCTTCTTCAAAGGCCACTGGGTCGATGTGCTGTTGGTGTATCATCAGTGTCTGTCTGTCTTCTTCAAAGGCCACTGGGTCGATGTGCTGTTGGTGTATCATCAGTGTGTGTCTGTCTTCTTCAAAGGCCACTGGGTCGACGTACTGTTGGTGTATCATCAGTGTCTGTCTGTCTTCTTCAAAGGCCACTGGGTCGATGTACTGTTGGTGTATCATCAGTGTCTGTCTGTCTTCTTCAAAGGCCACTGGGTCGACGTACTGTTGGTGTATCATCAGTGTGTGTCTGTCTTCTTCAAAGGCCACTGGGTCGATGTGCTGTTGATGTATCATCAGTGTGTGTCTGTCTTCTTCAAAGGCCACTGGGTCGACGTACTGTTGGTGTATCATCAGTGTGTGTCTGTCTTCTTCAAAGGCCACTGGGTCGATGTGCTGTTGATGTATCATCAGTGTGTGTCTGTCTTCTTCAAAGACCACTGGGTCGATGTGCTGTTGGTGTATCATCAGTGTGTGTCTGTCTTCTTCAAAGGCCACTGGGTCGATGTGCTGTTGGTGTATCATCAGTGTCTGTCTGTCTTCTTCAAAGGCCACTGGGTCGATGTGCTGTTGGTGTATCATCAGTGTCTGTCTGTCTTCTTCAAAGGCCACTGGGTCGATGTGCTGTTGGTGTAACGTTTTGTTTTGTCATAAATTAAACGTTCCAATAACCTATCATTCCTGAGTGGGTTTTTTATTCGGGAAAAGACCACTTAAAAAGGTTTTAATGTAAGATCACAATCACAATGACATTCTCTGTGATTGTTGGTTTATATTCCTCCACTGGAAGACAAAACAAGTCGCGTAAGGCGAAATTACTACATTTAGTCAAGCTGTGGAACTCACAGAATGAAACTGAACGCACTGCAATTTTTCACAATGACCGTAGTCCGTCGCTCGTGCAAAAGGCAGTGAAATTGACGAGCCTGTTTAGCGCGCTAGTGGTTGCGCTGTGCTGCATAGCACGCTTTTCTGTACCTCTCTTCGTTTTAACTTTCTGAGCGTGTTTTCTCGGAAATTTTATTTTAATCATAATTTTTATATTTTTAATTTTTAGAGCTTGTTTTTAATCCGAATATATATATGTTTTTGGAATCAGAAAATGATGAAGAATAAGATGAACGTAATTTTGGATTGTGTTATAAAAAAATAATTTTAATTACAATTTTGCAGATTTTTAATGACCAAAGTCATAAATTAATTTTTAAGCCTCCAAGCTGAAATGCAATACCAAAGTTCGGCCTCTGTCGAAGATTGCTTGGCCAAAATTTCAATCAATTTAATTGAAAAATGAGGGTGTGACAGTGCCGCCTCAACTTTTACAAAAAGCCGGATATGACGTCATCAAAGACATTTATCCAAAAAATTAAAAAAATATCTGGGGATATCATACCTAGGAACTCTCATGTAAAATTTCATAAAGATCGGTCCAGTAGTTTACTCTGAATCGCTCTACACACACCCACACACAGACAGACAGACACACACACACACACACACGCACATACACCACGACCCTCGTCTCGATTCCCCCTCTATGTTAAAACATTCAGTCAAAACTTGACTAAATGTAAAAAACAACAACAATATAATCATAAATCAAAAATGATGACGCGAAGCTGTCTGTACTTCAGTTGGTGTGACACTACATTTCGCAAAATGTTTTGAAGTCATTGTATTATACGGTCATTGTCAAACTGAGATTTAGGAAAGACAAGAGACAGTCATTATTTAATTGTGTGGCCGCCGAGTGTGTAGAAATGCAAAAGGGGAACAACTCTAGTATCTACACAAAGGATGAGCGTTATTTGCTTTGATATTTTTCTCGCGTCGATGGTTTGTACACACGGTAGATTTCAATTCAGGAATCAACCGAATTCATGGATTTTATATTGAATTTCGTGTGTTCAATCCTGTATTTGTTAGTTTAAATGCGGTATGTTTGTGTTTTCCGGCGTGTGTATTTCGTACATTTGAGCGTTCGGAACTTTTCAGTCGATAAAAGTAGTAACTACGGGCTGGTTGCTGGGTAGTTATTTGTTGGTTGCTGGGTGAATAAACACCCCTTCCGGTTTACAGATGGAAAGAAGCAGAGGAGGGAATAACTCTGAATAATCACTTACCATTGACGCAGGTGTCAGAACAAATGGAGTAGAAGAAGCCTGGTGTACAGACACACGTGTTAACAAAGCAGGAGGTGTCGGCCTGACTGCAGTCACTGTCACTGTTACAGGTTGTTCCGACCCATGTGGCTGAAAACAATATATATATTTTATATTTGAAAACAATTATTTTCGTTATCTTTCAAGTAACGTTTTGTTTTACAGGCTGTGATCATTCCCTTAATCATTCAACTAGAACATAGAGAATACTACATGAGTGTAAATCTGGTACGACACAGCAAGCCATGTAGTATTCTGTTTATCCTACATACTGTACTTACGTGTATTTTACTGAAAATGTCCTGCAGTCGAGGCAGCTAACTTGAAGACGCTTGTTTTGGAACCTAAATCTCTTCTAAAGCGTCGTGCAATCTATTACGTCAAAGTAAAGAAACGTCACTCTGAAAATGTGGCGTGAACTGTTGGTTCTAAAAATTCATCGAGGGTAATTAGCGAGCGCAATTTTTTTCTTCTCTATAATGACGTTTGTCTCGGTAACTTAGGCATCATAAGCAGTGGAAAAACAGGTCCCTGTCAGACTTGCTTGACATGACCTCATTATCTTAGGAGTACGTGTTTCTCTCAGGTATGTAGGATAAGTATAAGTTACAGCTCCGTCCATCCATGGTATCGCCTGATATTTTGTCGAGACTGGGTCAATGAATTCTTTCACCCCGTCGAGACAAAATATCACGCGATACCATGGATGGACAGAGCTGTAACGTATATATGGCATGACCAAAGTAAAGAGAATTTGTCATGGGATGTGGAAACAAATCATTGGAAATTCACCATGGGCAATCAACCCAAGCCTAGAAGTTGTAGAACTATATTTTGTTTCAGTCTTGGCAAGGCCAGTTTTGTCCGAATCAAAGCTAAATTTTGTTTTAAAATGTCTTCACAGCGTACAGATAACTTTATAACGACATAATTGCCTTCACAAGACAGGAAAAACGCACACTTTGTTTTTCGTCTGCTACAAATCTAGTCTTGTTGGTTGACGGAGAGAATAAAGCTTCAATCGTACCTTCATCAACAGGAATAAATGCTCAATCCGCTGTCAGTTCGCAACTGAACCTTGGGTTTTTTCTTCAAATTTTTGGTTAACATTGAAACGGCAATCCAAAAGAGTGTTTCAGCTGTTTCAAGACACAGGCTTAGCTCCTTCTTTTGAGTTGTTTTTCAGTCTAAAATGACACCGGAAGCGAACAAATTGTCGCGTATACTGACTGTCGTCACAAAAAGACGTCATGACAAAGTTACACGCAAAGCGAAAGAGACTTTGACGTCATTTACTTTTGTTCGGAATTTTCCGTCTGTTCCTAGCTTGTCAGTGAAGACCTGACGTGAGTAAGCTTACCCAAAACGTCTTTGTTCTCTATTCACATTGCAGCTGTGAAATAATCAGTCTTGTGTCTCGGTCGTGTAGGTACAGAGTTTGCTTCTGCAATCATTGTGTTCGTGTTGATGACGGCTTCATAAGACAAATCAGCGAATCTATCGTGAGGAAGACGTTTATGTACAAATCACCGAACCCAACCCATTTTTTGTGTGCATTTTTCTGAAGAATAAACTGCATGTGGTTAATTTCATCCGTTTAATGCTTGTCGAAACGAGCCATAAGGCTTTAGAATAAAAGATTTCACGCATTGCTTGGCCATCTGATCACAGATGAGGTCGCAGTTTGTAGGTTGAATCTATGAATCGGCCAGAGATAGATCTGCATTTCTGGTACGACCTTCCAGATTATCAACAGCGGGTTCATGGTCGGAATCAAGAGGTCAAATTTGCGTGGCTCCCAATCATTTCATAAATGATTTCCATTTTCTTGTTTCTGCGGCTGCGCAAGTTATTTTGCCTAGGTCATGGCCGAACTTTAGGCCTACGGAGAAATATCGCTGGATATTTTCTCCCTAGATTAACAGAGACAAAGAAGGGAAGTCATGCTGTATATAGAGAATACTACATGGCTTGCTGTGTCGTACCAGATTTACACGAGGTTTTTTTTTTAAATATTGAACTGCGAGCGAAAGCGAGCTGTTCACTATTTGAAAAAGCAACTCTCTTCCCTTCTCTGTCAGACACTGCACCTCTCTCAGCTCTTTTAAACAACAGTTGAAAACTTTCTTTTTCACAGAATATTACACCAACCTGGCCTAATGTCTTCTTCATTCCGTTTCTGCACATACTCCTCTCCCATAAAGTTGTTATGATTGTTGAGAGCGTTAGCTGTGTATGTTTGTACATATATCGTGTGTATTGCATATATGATTATTGTGTGAACAGTACATGTGGTGATTTGTGTCTGCATGATTAATTTGTTTTATGTAGGTTGTACTTTTAATTGTTCTTTTCTGTATATATATGTTCTTTTGTAAAGGGCCTAGAGCCATAGGTTAGGCACTTAAAAATGTCCAGTTATTATTATTATTATTATTATTATTATTATTATTATTATTATTATTATTATTATTATTATTATTATGTTTTGGAACCTCGATCTCTTCTAAAGCCTCGTGCAATCTATTACGTCAAAGTAAAGAAACGTCAGTCTGAAAGTGTGGCGTGACGTGTCAGTTCTAAAAATTCATCGAGGGTAATTAGCGAGCGCAATTTTTGTTTCTATAATGACGTTTGTCTCGGTGACTTTGGCATCATAAGCAGTGGAAAAACAGGTCCCTGCCAGACTTGCTTGACATGACCTCATTTACATGATATACACACGTGTGATTTGAACGATTATTATCTTAGGAGTGTCTCTCTCAGGTATGTAGGATAAAGAGTGTTTAATCACTCATGTGTTTGGATTTTTTTCTTTGAATCGAACGTACCAAATAGCCTTTATTGTCTTCCTTTCAATATTTCACTGAATGCATTGCGGCAGACTGAGAATTGGATGAACATCATGGTTAGGACATATTCTTTAATAATGCGTTAATTATTTCTGATTTATTCCAAGTGGTGAAAGAAAGGGTCGGTAGTACAATTTTTAAAAACCTGTCGATCGGGTTACCCCAATCAAACACATATTCTTTCGTGCGGATCTACATACCTCTGACACTTTCCTTGGTGAAGGTTCGCGCTCCAGGAGCCAGTGTAGAGGGTGTGCTGGGTGTCAACAACATGGTGTGACCCCTGCAGACCTCCTGGTTAAAGGTGAAGGTCACACAACCTTCCTGTTGCTTGCAGAGAGCAGCACAGTGCGTAGCGCCTGTAGCCGGTTGCTCGAAAACAACGTCTTGTGAGAACGCTTTATCGCCGACGCAGACGTTGGTGTACAAGTTACCATTCGTAGAAACTGTTGTAGCGCTCCCACAGACTAGGACACCGACGAGGATTATCAGGAGTAGAGGCATCATGGATCTCAGGTAGAGAGAAGCAACAGGGTATCAAAGAAAACTTAGCCTCGCGAGAACAGCTAGAGTCTGTAGTACCGGTAAAATACCAATAAGAAATTCTGAAAGTACGAGGCAGTCCTGGAGCCGCTAGTGTCACCTTGAGAAGACCGTTACAAAATATACACACGTACGCAATGCCACTAAGGCTACTACTCTCCTACCCCCCCCCCCCCCCCCCCTCCCCCTACCACCGTACTCCTCTGGCAGAACTACACTTTAGTCTGCTTATTTGTCGTCATGGTGACATTTATTAATAACAATGACGCATGGGAAATAAAAATCGAGAACAAATTTATAGAAGTTAATTACTGACAAAGTAAAACATTAAATCGAACTTCTATCTATTGAACAAGAGAAGAAGCCGTGGGAAAACGTGGGAAGAAAAAGTACCCATCAATCGTTAAATACGTTTGCTTACAGTTATAATTAAACATGAACAACCAATATGATCTGTTGATCTCTGTGACGTATGCTATGTGTGTGCGTGTGTGTATGTGTGTGTGTGTGTGTGTGTGTGTGTGTGTGAGTGTGTGTGTGTGTGTGTGTGTGTGTGTGTGTGTGTGTGTGTGCCAGTGAACGAAACAGCCACGAGAGTGTGGATCACTTTGCAGTTTATTGCAATATACCGAGCAGCATCAAACAGAAACAAAAAGAGTATTTTCACAATCATTCAAATAAAAATTGTTATTTTAATCAGGGACACATTTTGACTTTAGTTATGTGAAAATGATTACAAGCACTGTCAAATTGCAATGAAATGTGAACAATTAAACACTAAACGAAGCACACACACACAAACACACACACAAACACACAGACACACAGACACACACACCAGATACACACACGCGCACGTATGCACGTACATCTACACACACACACACACACACACACACACACACACACACACAAACACACACGCGCACGTATGCACGTACATCTACACACACACACACACACACACACACACACACACACACACACCAACACCACCACAACCACCACCGCCACCACCACCACCACCACCACCACCACCATCATCATTACCCCTACTATCCACCACGATCATCAACAACAAGAAAACAAACAAACAAAACACAACATATTCATAACTTAACAGATAAACACAACCAAAAACAAATCATACTGAGCAAAATGTTTTATGTTACTGTTGGTTTTGAACACATAAATTGGCATGGCGTGCAAGCAATCTTTTCCACTTGTAAAATTACACCAAGGGCAAATAAGCCTGCTTCGATCAAGACTGCCTTTCTGATGGTCGCTCTCACCTGAACTCCTTGCACGTTCTGCACCAGATATTTATTGATGACAAATGTTTTCTGGCATCTCTCTCGCACAACTGGCCGGTGATCAGCATGTTTATTCTTCTGGTGCAGGTGAAGGAGACCTGGGCTCGTATTCTTGAAAAAGCTGCAAAATTGTGTCCTTTAAAGTCAAACTGTCGTTTAACTACCGCCCGGTATTTATTTTTACTGCCCAGTAATTATTTATTTCCCCCCGGTATTAATGTGTGTCTGGCGGAAGGTCGGCAGCTACCAGAATTGGTTATTTTTAGAATTGGAGATTCCTCATGCTTGCTCCTCTCTACAAACAATATTTCAACAAGATTTATTCTTGAAAAAGCTGCAACTCATATACTGGCCTGTAAAACTCAATAAGTCCGCCAACTGCTAAGTGTTATTTATGAAACACCGGTAAGTCCTTACCGGGTTGTCTCCGAGCTGTAAAGTTAGAGGACCCCTTCCCCTCCTGTAAAATCGCTACCTGTCAGTAACTTCACCAACACTGTCCATTAAAACCGTCAAGTTCGAATAAATCTTGTTCAAATATTGTTCGTAGATTTATGTCCCTCATGGACACACATTGGTGTCATTTAAGCACCGATGCATTGCGGTCAAATACGAGCTTCTGCTTGCGAAAGATTTCAACCGATGCTCGATCATAACGGCGTGTTGCAAAAGCGTGCTTGCGTCTTGTTTAATGCATTACAGTGGCGAGAATTTGGTGTCTGATTCCGTAGCCGAACGGTTATCGAATTCGCCTGATGCGCGATTGAGTCGAGTTCGAATCGCCATCAGGCCTTACTTTTTTTTTTCTTTTTTTTACTCTTTGTCATTAATTTTGTTTGTTTTTGTTTATTTTCTTCGTGTGCAAAAGAGTACGTTGTAATATCAAAATTGATTAAAAAAATTAATTTTAGGCGAGAATGAGGTTTTTTTTTAAATTGATGATATTACCGTTAACTACCTTGAATACGCCCACCCACCCTATGTACCAGTTTTGCCCAAAAGTGGGGGGTGGGCGTTTACTAGGTACTATACCCTTGGCAGGAGCGGGTCCTTAGCTAGAAAAACGATATTTTGGTCATTTGTCATAGAAGTGTTCAAAGGATGCGTTATTGCACAAAACTCCCCGCACACACACACACACACACACACACACTAACACTAACACACAAAATCAACCTCTTCAGATATCACTTCCCACCAAAGATGAAGCTTTGAAGATGAAGACCATTGTTGGAGCAGTCCGCGGTACAAGCCATCAACGACGAGTCAGGCTTTATTTCACTTTAAGAGAGGCGTAAACGTCAAAAATCGATATTATTTCACAAGATTGTACACCGTAAGGTGCCAAACTACTTACTTGCGATATTGCCACCATTAATATAAACTAATAATCCATATCGCCATCGCAGACCTTTAGATAGGAAAGTTCCATCGTTTAACACTGAATTATACAAAACTCATTTCTCCCATCTACAACACAACTCTGGAATTCTTTACCAGACTACATAAAACTTAGTAAGTCCTTCAAGCACTTTTTGTCAAAAAACGATTTAAGTCTGCCGTGTTATTGGTATTCTGGAGATCGCATATCACAAACAATTCACTGTAAGCTCAGGCTATATATAAGTGATCTTAATAACGATCTAGTGAGACGACACGTTGCTACAGATGCATCTTGTGACTGCGCATTTCCGTCCGAAACCGTAAAACACTTCCTATTAGATTGTCCAAATTATCGCGAAGCACGTCAAGAAACCATACATACCCTCCCTAACCACAGTATTCACCTCCCCCACCTTCTAAATGGAGACAGACAGTATTCTCTAGATTTGAACAGGAACATTTTGTCAAGAGTACACTCGTTCATTGAACGTTCAGGCCGCTTTGGGCAAACCAGAATCAATGCTCCACAAGCCGGACAACTTTAATTTCTGCACAACTCCTACCCATCCCTCTTCTTTTTATTCCTTTTCTTCCCCTCCTTCCTTCCTCTTACTGTCTTTCTTTATAATGATTATGCAACGTTTATTATGTTATGATAATTTTGGATGATTAATGAGATGAGGATGATTATAATGATGATGCTTTGGATTTCCAATTTGGTTTATTTAGACAAATTGTTCAGCCGTTACCGCCTTACGTTATAATATCCATGCAGGAACACCACTATTAGCTTCTAGCTTGTTGCTGTTACCTGTGTCTTTTGTATACATGTCATGATTGTAACATTTGTTGAAATAAACTTATGTTTAAACCAAAGATGAAGCTTTCGTTTCTTCTTTTTCCTCCCAGTCAAAAATGTATTGCGATTCTCTAGCCACTTCAGAAACCTTTTTCTGTCCAATCCCCGAAGCATGTCTAAGGAAAGGAAACAATTGAAAAACAACAATAACAGCAGACTGAATAATTTTTATTCATTTTCCATGTCTACTAGTCCACTGGTCGAAACTGGGGGGTGGGCGTTTACTAGGTACTAGGCCATGTACACCTGCATGCAACCGAGGTTTATAAAAAAAATAAAAATAAAATCTCCCCGTGTTTTTATTTCATTCAGTTTGTTTGGGTTGTTGCTATTGACTTTGAAACTGACACGCCGGCGAAAACGCCGGTAACGCGTGCGCAGAGAAGAGCAAGCATCGGGAATCTTCAATTCTAAAAATAACCAACTGGTAGCTGCCGACCTTCCGATAGACACACATGAATACCGGGAAAAAATAAATAATTACTGGGCAGTAAAAATAAATACCGGGCGGTAGTTAAACGACAGTTTGACTTTGAAGGACACAATGTTGCAGCTTTTTAGCCAGCGTGTCAGTTTCAAAGTCAATAGCAACTACCCAAACAAACTGAATGAAATAAAAACACAGGGAGACCCTTTTTATTTATTTTTTATTTTTTTGTTTTTAATCTCAGTTGCATGCAGGGGGCTGCTACCGCATTTTAGGTGGGGTTTTTTCTCTCTCACCTTTGCTTTTTTTAAGCGGGAAGCATCCTTCTTCATGGTTATTTATTTAATTTTTTTAATCAAATGTTTACATGTTTAAGTTAACAAACTTTATCAATAAACTAATATCATCTTAACCAAAGATTTAAAAAAAAAAACATTGCAGCCTAAAACATTTTTTTAAAATCAATTTTGCTATTATAACGTACTCTTTTGCACATGAAGAAAATAAACAAAAATAAACAAATGCCAAAGAATTAAAAAAAAAATTACGGGCAGATGGAGATTTGAACTCGACTCAATCACGCATCAGGCGAACGAGAGAACCGTTGGACCACGGAATCAGTTGAAAATAATCGGACACTGTAGTGCATTAAAGAAGACGCTAGCACGCTTTCACCACAAGCCGGTATGATCGAGCATCGGTTGAAATCTTTCGCGAGCGGTATCTCGTATTTGTCCGCAAAGCATTGGTGCTTAAATGACACCAATGTGTGTCCATGAGGGACATAAATCTACAAACAATATTTTAACAAGATTTATTCAAAATTGACGGTTTTAGAGGAGGGGGATGGGTCCTCCAACTTTTCAGCTCGGCGACACCCATGTAAGTCTTTCCCGGAGTTTCATGAATAACACTTAGCGGACTTATCGAGCGGAAGTGGTTTTACAGGCCGGTATATGAGTTGCAGCTGTTTCAAGAATACGAGACCAGGCCGCTTTAGTAGGGCCCCATAACCTGCAGTAGGACAAATGAATCGAATGGATCTCCCCCATTGTGCCGACCCTAAAACTTTTTTTCATTTTAAAAAAAACCCCAACTTTTGGCACATTTTGCGAACCATACCGAGACTTTATAATCGACTACATTTAAAAAAAAAAACTTAAATGGCTATACCGATCCTATCTTTTTTGGTCACGTTACCCTGAACCAACACATATTTTTGTTTGGCCTTAGTAGAGACCCACACAGAAACAGTGACGTTTGTGTCCTAACACAGACATATAGGATATCCTTTTAAATCAGCATGAACAAACAAGAATGATACGCTATTGGAAAGTTTACATTTTAACAAAACAAAACATTCACAAGTACAGATTATGTTGTATTTTGTAAAAAACTAAACGATCTAACAACTTACCGTTCTTGTTCTTTTATTTAGAATTTTGGTACGTTAGCAGTCTATCTGTTTTGGATTTCAAAATCAGCAGTAATGGGCTGGATGTGCCGATTAAAGGACATTTTGTCTCATGGTATTACGTTTAATAAGCATACTTACCGCGGCTCACACGTGCCATTACTCAACGCCTATTACCGTTCATTCTGTCTCGTAGAAAATACAAGCTGTGCTGCGGACAGTATCGTGGATAAACCACCCCTCCATAGATGATGATTATGCACGCCTAAAAGTCTCTTCTTCCGTGCGCAGGCGAGTGTGTGTGTGTGTGTGTGTGTGTGTGTGTGTGTGTGTGTGTGTGTGTGTGTGTGTGTGTGTGTGTGTGTGTGTGAGTGAGGGTGTAAATGAATACGCTTGTGTTTGTCTGTGTTCGAGCGCGCGTGTGTCAGTGTGTGTGTGCGCTCGTGTGTGTGTGTGTGTGTGCGCGCGTGTGTGTGTATGTGTGTGTGTGTGTATGTGTGTGTGTGTGTGTGTGTGTGTTGCACTAGGAGAGAAGGAGAGAGAGGGTGAATGAAGCAGACAAAAATTGACCGAGAAACTAATTTTGTAGCGACAAAAACAAACAAACCACGAACCGCGTTCCTTTTCTGATAAACCGTGCGGCAGACGAACCCGTGTCCGTATAAGGGGACATTGTGTGAAATAAAACCTAAAATTGGCGTTTTATGTGACAACAGCACACATAGAGGATCAATTCCTTGCTTACATTGTAAAAAGAAAAACACGTCTGCCACGACTGCTCACTTTGTTGTGAATTTGCTATTTTGGGCCCAGTCCATCGGTGGAGCACGCACTTACTTTGACTGTTTCAGTCGATAATCAATTATTCGGGCCAAATAAGGACGCATTTCCACAAAGATTTTATGTCTGACGCATCCAAAAGAAAGCTTCTGTTTGGATTAGGTTCCCACTTACCGCATGGCTAAAGTTCGTCAGGAAGCCGGTGTAGCAGCCTATTTTGAAGCAGCCCAGTTTGACCGGGAGGTCATTCTGGGCTAGTCAGTTTTGACCCCCCTCTAGTCAATTTTGACCCCCCCTGCAAACTTAAGGAATGAGTACATTAAGACGATTAGAAACAATATTTATGCATATATGTATATAACTACATATATCTAAGGTTTGAGGGGGGGGGGGGGGGGTCATTCTGGGCTAGCAAAAGTGACTAGGCCAGTCAGTTTTAACCCCCCCCCCCTTCAAACTTCAAGAATAAGTACTTTAAGACTTTTTAAATCGAAATGAATGTAAATGTGGACAATATTTGTTAGAAAAATGATATTACAACAAGCAAAACAAAAACTCTTAACTTTTTTTCAACAACAACAAAAAAAGTTTCGACGCTTCCCTTCAAACTTCAAGAATAAGTACACTAGGACCTTTTAAAACAAAACATACGCATGTATGTATGCATCTATGCATCTCCCCAGGTTGGGGGGGGGGGGGTCAAAATCAGCTAGCCCAGAATGACCCCCCCCCCCGGTCAAAACTGACTAGGCCAGTCAGTCTTGACCTCCCTCTCAAACTTCAAGAATAAGTACTTTAGGACCTTTTAAAACGAAATATATGTAAATGTGCACGGTATATGTTGGAAAAATGATTTTCAACAAAATCGAAAAAAATCCAAAGAAATTACTTTAAAATAATAAAAATAAATTATACAAAGTTTTGACACTTCCCTTCAAACTTCAAGAATAAATACACTAGGACCTTTTAAAACGAAATGTACACATATATGTATGCATCTATGCATCCCCACAAGTTTTTTTTTGGGGGGGGGGGGTCAAAATCAGCTAGCCCAGAATGACCCCCCGGTCAAAACTGACTATGCCAGTCAATGACTGCCCCCCCCCCCCCCACAAAAAAACACTTGTGGGGATGCATAGATGCATCCATATATGTGTACATTTCGTTTTAAAAGGTCCTAGTGTATTTATTCTTGGAGTTTGAAGGGAAGTGTCGAAACTTTTTATAATTTGTTTTTATTTTTTTAAAGTAATTTTGTTGGATTTTTTTTCTCGATTTTATACTGTGCACATTTACATATATTTCGTTTTAAAAGGTCCTAAAGTACTTATTCTTGAAGTTTGAAGGGGAGGTCAAAATTGACTGGCCTAGTCAGTTTTGACCGGGGGGGTCATTCTGGGCTAGCTGATTTTGACCGGGAGGTCATTCTGAATGCCCAGAATGACCCCCCCCCCCAAAACTTGTGGAGATGCATAGATACATTCATTTATGCGTACATTTCGTTTTAAAAGGTCCTAGTGTACTTTTTTCTTAAGTTTAAAGGGAAGCGTCGAACCTTTTTTTTTTTTTTTTTTTTTTTTTTTTTAAAGAAAGTTTTTTTCGATTTTTTTTTAATATTTAAAAAAAAAAAATTTTCCAACAAATACTGTGCACATTTACAATATAATTTGTTTTAAAAGGTCCTAAAGTACTTATTCTTAAAGTTTGAAGGGGAGGTCAAAACTGACTGGCCTAGTCAGTTTTGACCGATGGGTCATTCTGGGCTAGCTGATTTTGACCGGGAGGTCATTCTGAATGACCCCCCCCAAAAAAAAACTTGTGGAGATGCATAGATGCATTTATTTATGTGTACATTTCGTTTAAAAAGGTCCTAGTGTACTTATTCTTGAAGTTTCATAGGAAGCGTCAAAACTTTGTTTTAATTTTTTTTTAGAATTTTATTTTTTTATTTTTATTTTTTAGATCATTTTTCCAACAGATTTTGTGCACACATACATATATTTCGTTTCAAATGGTCCTAACGTACTTATTCTTAACGTTTGAAGGGGAGGTCAAAACTGACTGGGGGGGGGTCAAAATTGGCTAGCCCAGAATGACCTCCCGGTCAAAATCAGCTAGCCCAGAATGACCTCCCGGTCAAAACTGACTATGTGTGAAAATGGCCTGTTACACCGGGTTTTTGTGTGTGCATTTGAAGACAATAAACGTT
Source organism: Littorina saxatilis (assembly GCF_037325665.1). NCBI lineage: Eukaryota > Metazoa > Mollusca > Gastropoda > Littorinimorpha > Littorinidae > Littorina > Littorina saxatilis. Next base: position 398,587 of record NC_090247.1, on the reverse strand, counting down.
GAGGCCGGCAGCGATAACTTGAAGCGCTTTTCATGTCAGCGTCCGACGAATAACGATGATTAAAAATCGGTACAGCCTAGCCTAGTCCCTGCTTAGGGTGTGACCTCCATAGCACAGTTACTTCAACACTGTTGTTTGCCGAAAATTCTTCTTCCTTTTTTTGTTTTTATAACATGAAAAGCGATGCAGTCGCTACACCACCGCTTTACATATTATGATGTCGGACGAGCAACAAGCGTGCGCAGAAAATAGAGCCAAATACAGTCACTACTTTTGGTGTGGCCTGCTTAAACTCAAGTTAATCTGCAGGCCAGTTTGTCTTTTTTTTTAAACATTTACAAACAAGTTGGTAAACTTCGATTTTATGTACATTTCAAGGAATCAACACAGACACTAACAATACCCAAACAATAAAGAAAAAAATGGTCGACAAACAAACAAACAAAAAAACTAAAATGAAGAATTTCCTGCAAACAACAGTATTACACTAGCTAACTGTTCCATAGAGGCCACACTGAAGGCTCTACTGATTTTACTGCGATCGCAATCGTTGTTCGTCGGACGCTGACATAAAAAAGGCTGCAAGTTATCGATGCCGTGTTGGGCCGGCCAACCCGCTTTAGATAGGTTATCGGTGCTAGGATAGGCACATGCACAGCACCACACACAGACAGAGGGAGCGCAGCAAGCCCTCAGTACAGTACAGTACTTCTATTCCTGGGTCTGCTGAACTGTTTGGAATCCGGAGAAAGAGATGTCAGCCTGACCCCACAACTTTGACCCGCTTATGCCAGTGCATCTACTGTTAAAGGCCGCGTTACAACATCTCATATCAAATTGATTTCATGAAGCAACTTTTGCCCTTGGGCTTTAAATTCTAACAACAATTTTTTTCTCTAGCATTTTGCTCACAGACAGTGGTGCCAATCAATTTGTTTTCAATTCTTGTGTCATGTTGGTTGGCTTTTGGTTTTTAACGTCCCTTCAACATGTTCAACCTATTTTCCTATGTGTGACCGTTTGAAGTTTGTTTTCTTTCTTAGTTTACAGGGTGGTCTTCGTGTTTGAAGCTTTTTACACTTCTGTCTTTCACAGTGAAAGGAGGAAGGTTTTATAAGCTGAAGTTTCGTTTCGTTTCTGTTTTTTTCACACTTATTATTTTAAATCTTGTTAAATAAAATCTTGATTTCCTTTAAAATGTTTCATATGTGTGTGTGGTGGGGGTGGGGGCGTCCTGTACCAACCAAAAGTGTCCCTATATCGCAGGTGTCCGCTCACGACAGGTATATGTTGGTGGAGTTGTACAGAAAAAAGTACTATAGAATGTGTCCTCTTGTGGGAGGTGTCCTAGGTCTGATTGGAGGGGCCTCACGTCGCAGGTACCACTGTAATGCTGCAGATACAGATTTGAAATTGACCAAATGAGCTACAGGGTTTGGTCTGGGGGTTGAACAGACGACAACATGCACAACGAATGCAGTAGTATAAGTGTTAGATAGGTCTATATTTCAAATGTAAATACTGTGTTTGGTGGTCTTTCGAAACCGTGTATATTCTCCAATGAACAGTGTGTTTGCGGGCACATGCACTAAAGTTTTGTTTGCAAGGGACCATGCACAGGAAGCTGTCTGCCCTCAAACGCCTCAAAAAAGAAAGGGGGAAAACATCACAGTGTGTTGAGCAAAACAGATACTGTATTCACTTGAAATAAACTCAAACGAACGAACGAACTAACACACACACACACACACACACACACACACACACACACACACACACACACACACACACACACACACACTCACACACACTGTGACTTACACACACACTCTCTTTCTCTCTCAAAAAAATTGTTACGAGAAGGCAATCGTGACTGAAAGACATGTTCTTTATTGAGAGTCTGATTAAGGTATCAGTGCTCGTGTAGCCAAGAACATTACGACAAAATATATGCAATACAACGCATAATAAAAAAATACCCCCAAAATACATACGATATCAAAGTATTTGCAGAGAGACCAACAAATTCCATTAAAAAAAAGAGAATTTCAATTACTCTGCATTTCACAAAATACACACTAATCCCATAATTAATATGAATTTAGTATCAACTGAACTCGTAACATGATTTCTTTTTTCAGAAACATCAAAAGATGATAAAAACAACAACAATAAAACACAGCTTTACACAATCCAATACTTTTTTAAAGCCTATGATTCGAGGTGCTTTATAAACCTCTTTTACATGAAACACGATACTGCATACTACGGAATCGGGTCACCAGGTTCAACCAGTCAAAATATGATGTAAAATCATAGCAAAAGCTTTATAAAAAATTGTTTTAGTAAAAAACAACAACAAAACAAACAAAAGTAAAAAAGACACACAGAAAAAAGACACCATATACAGTCAAGTGAAATGAAATAAAAGCTGAAGAGTAACCGGTTAACGATTTAAAGAAGAATTTACCCCTCTTAACAAACTTTTATCACCACCACTCCTGCCCACCCCGTCATCCTCCCCTCTTCGCTCACCCTTACCAACTCCATAGCGTATCACCAATTCTTGTCCCAAATAGAAACATTTTCTGAGAGGACGTTAACTCCCCCCCTTTTAGTTTAGTTAACGATTTCATTTTCACTCATTTCCCATCTTAAAAGATCTTTAAAAAGAAGCAAATTGCATCCTGCGATATAGTTATTTTAATCGTATCTAGTTTCAATAGAACCAGAATACACCAGACAGCGCTGACTCGGGGTCTTTGGTGACTGAAGCGACTTGTGTAACTACTTTGATTAAAATAAATTAGGTTTTTATGCTCCTATGCATATTTCATGTCACCTTTGCATGATTTTCATATGTTTACATTTTCCTAAAGAGTTGTTTATGCTCTGGTGAAAACCGTTTCAGAAAAGAGCGAACACTGTTTGAGTTATAAGCCTGTGACTAAGGTGACCCTCACACTGTTACCAGACACTCCCCGGACTTATATTAAGCCTAGCGCAGAACCGCGCGAGGTGACATGCGACTCATTTCGTGGTGGAGGGTCACATTTTATTAAAATCAAACACATATGTATTGCGGTTTTTTAATGTAGAAAATTAAAAAGAACACAATGCACTCATTTTTCAATCTGTTACTGTATTTTTTATTTTCAAGCAGAATTGTTTACTTAACAAATAAATTATTGTTTTGTTAAATTGTGAAATGTAATCCTATGGTAAGGGACATATCGTACACTATGAAACCACAATGTTATATTGTCTTTCTTACATGTTTTATTACTAATGATTGGTTCTTATTTGTAACTGGTTGCCGTGATTATTGACCAGAAAGAGCCTTGCCAACAGACAGGCCTACCATCGACAAGCTCTTAGAACTGTACCCACGGAATACGCGCTATATAAGCTTCATATTGATTGATTGATTGATTTAGCCATGTCACGTTTCATTATATCACTTAAGGTGATTATGAACCGGTTAATTACTACTAATTAACTAACCACACCACGATCCACTCTCGCAGTCATACAATTAAATAGAGTCAACAAAAGTATAAGTTTCAGACGCCTGTTTATGTATAAACTCTCCACCTCCCTCGAGCCTTCACTCAAAATATGTTCCTTTTACGTTCTCAACACGTAAAAAACCAGTGTTCACTGACAAAATGCCAGTACTATGTAGAAAATTATAGTAACACGCTGAACCCGTGTAAATACAGTCGAAATGAGAATGTTCTGTTCGAAAAGCTCTAGTTCGTGCAGGTGTCACACACCCCACGTTGTCACTACTCCAATGAAATCATAGATACGAAAAGACAACGGTGGTCAACGGGGTGCGTACGACATGGTGCACTTAGCTTTATCTCTGCTGCTGCTGCTTAGCCGGTATGCTGGTTAGTCGGTTCGCTGGTTAGCCGGTCCGCTGGTTAGCCGGTTCGCTGGTTAGCCGGTCCGCTGGTTAGCCGGTCTCCTGGTTAGCCGGTCTCCTGGTTAGCGTAGCCTCAACAGTTCCCGCCAGAGTCAGCCGTGCCGATGTTACGGGAACGTAACGAACGAACGAAGGAACGAACGAAGGAAGGCTGCAAACAGAAAGCATCGGTGCACTAAACATGTCAGCTACCCCTCACCCACCACCTTAAAACATGTCATCTTTAAATATCTCATCGAGCACGTGGGCCTGCACAAAACTGACTTTTTACAACAACAAAACAGCCATTTTCCGTCCTTCTCTCCCTATCTGCAAAAACCATATACAGATTAGTATTTTAGCGTCACAGAGAGTAAATTATGCGCTAACCTGGAAAGAACAACAGAGAGTATTTCATTCCACAACACAGACTCATCAACAGCGTTAAATAATGATTTATTACCTCAAAAGCCTATGATTGTAACTCTCAATGGAAGCAAAGTCCGCCTCCTCCCTGGAACAGTCTCTGTTCGTCAACAGTGACCCAAAACGTCCAGAACCCCTTGTCGAATCCTTATGCGAAAGCCATCGCCGACGAAGGAAATGTGACGACTTGTCCTCAGCAAAATACGTGGCAGAGGAAAGGAATAACTTGTGGAAGTTCCCCTAGAGTGCCGAATATGATACTCGGTGAAAAACCATCATACTCTAGTAACTGTGTGTTAGGTCCTTCCCCTTCTGCCGCTGGGTGTCAAGTGTGTCGTCCTTGAGTCTCTGACAGACCACCTAGCCAAATACACGTGACTGACCTTGTCACCAAACCAGTCCAGCTATACACAGTTTTGCCTCCCCAAGCAGGAAAAAAGACACGAGAAACTCAATCCCTGAAAATCCCGTGCGCGCTGTCAGCGAAAAAAACCGTCAGCCCTATGACAGCAGAAACCTGCACTGTGAAGCTCGTGCGTTTCAAAACATCCGTGCTCGGGAGCACTGTCAGCAAAAACTCTGCTGTGTCCAATATCACGCACAGGCGCTTTCTATCATACATTGACCCAGAACAGGCACTCCACTGAGTGACGCTTTCTTGGTCTCTGTCACCCGATCGTGACACACCTCCCCTCTTCAAGACGAAACCTCGGTTTCGCTCACAGTCATGTTCTCCTCTACAGCCCGAGAGAGAAAGTCAGCTCCAACATTGTTGGCGCCCGGAATGACGCGTACCGTGAATTGGTACGGTTGGAGAATCAACGCCCAGCGCATAAGTCTGGCGTTTGCCAACCTTGCAACCCGAAGATATTGCAGAGGTTGATGGTCTGTTTCCAGACAGAAAGGTCGTCCTCAAGAACGAGCAACCCCTCGTTTCACCCCTGATGACTGCAACCTTCTCTGTCTTCTTGTCTTTGTTCTTCTGGTCTTTGTTCTTCTCCCCGTAGGCTGTCCTCTCTATGTAGGCGCGCAGCAGGTTGGCGTGGTACAGGCGTGCTTTCCCGTGCATCATGATCCTGTAGTCGTTCTGGCCCACTTTCGCTGTCACCTCAAAAGGTCCTTGCCACTGCAGTTGTAGCTTGTTGTGTTTGACAGGTAGAAGTAGCAACACCCGTTCTCCAATCTTGAAGCTGCGCGGCCGTGCCTTGCGGTCGAATCCTCGCGCGTAACGCTGTGCTGCTCTTCCCAGGTTCTCTTGAGCCAATTTGCAGGTCTCTTCAATCCTGTTCCTGAGTTCTACGATGTAGGTCGCCGTCGTCTGCACCTCCTCGTCAGCTTCTTCGTCCGTCCAAGCCTGACGCAGGATAGCCATGGGACCGCGTACCTGTCTGCCGTACAACAGCTCGAATGGGGAAAAGCCCAAGCTCTCCTGAGGAACCTCGCGGTATGCAAAAAGCAATGCTGGGATGTACCTGTCCCACGTGCGTGGTTTCTCCTGAGCTAGTTTCCTCAGCATGGTCTTCAAGGTGCCATTGAACCTTTCCACCAGTCCGTTGCACTGAGCATGGTAAGGAGTGGTGAAGTGCTGCTCCAGTGATAGCAGTCGTGCTGCCTCCGCCATCACTCCTCCCGTGAACTGCGTGCCTCTGTCGGTGAGTACCTCTGATGGAATTCCCAGCCGGGACCACATAGTAACCAGAGCCTCAGCTACTCGCGTGGCTTCAATCGATTTCAGAGGGATCGCCTCTGGGTATCGAGTAGCGTAGTCCACCATGGTCAAAATGTATCTGTTTCCGTCCTCAGACGCAGGCAAGATGGGCCCGATGATGTCCACTGCCACCCGACGAAAGGGTTCGTCGATGAGCGGCATCTTCTCTAAGGGGACCTTCCTCACCCTTCCTTTGGCAACCACCTTCTGGCACTTATCGCAGGACGCACAGAAACGTCGGACATCCGTGCAGATGCCTGGCCAGTAAAAGTGGCGCCAGACACGATCCGTGGTCTTCTTGGTACCAAGATGACCTCCCAGAATCGAGTCGTGTGCCGTTGCCATGACACCCTCGCGAAACTCGCGAGGCACGACAACCTGTTTGAATGTACCTTCTTGGTTGCTGAACTCACGGTAGAGCAACTTCTTGTCCCTGAGGAACTTTGACCTCCCATGCTTCCCGCTCAGCTTCACCTTCCCCGACTTCGCGTGCTCCCGAGGAGTAGCTAAGGTCGGGTCAGAATCCTGAGCCTTCGCGAGAAGCGCGGGGGTCACGTTCCCCAGGGCAGCTCGTGCAGCAGGTAGGGGTTTGAGAGGTTTGTCCTCTCGCTCCGCCTGTGCCCGCGTGAGCACTGAAATGACGTCGGGAGACCGATAAACGGGAACCTCCCTGGTGACGCCGTCCACAAACTGAACCCGGTTTCCAATGAGCAGGTCGCATGGAGGATCGTCCATGACGACGGCCACAATGGTCCCCGTGAACAACGGGGTTACGACCTTGATCACTGCCGTGTTCAAGTCGTAAGCGTGAGATGCCTCGGCCATTCTCACCCTGATGCTGTCTCCTGTGTAGGCCATAGCTGGAACTAGACTCGCCCGAACCACTATCATGTCTGCCCCTGTGTCCCGCAGACCTTCGCCCTTCACTCCGTTAACGTAGACGTTGCAGTGGGGCTGGAAATGTTTCCTGGAGCACGGAACGCAGAGTTGTGGGATGGTGCATGAGCTCGTGACGTCCCTGAACTCCTCACTGCCAACGAAGTGAACGCCCTTCTGGTCAGCCTGTCTCTTGTGGCAGTCCTTCTTCACGTGGCCCCGCTTGTTGCAGTAGTAACACTGGATGTCAGTTCTGGAACTCGATCCCTTGTGTCCCTGATCGTCCTTCCCGTCCTTGGGTCCTGAAGAACCCGAATTTCCCGTTTTTCCTGGCCGTGAGCCTGAAGATTTGCCGGAGATCGCCTGGGCGTCCTCGTGCACTCTGATCCAGTCGGCTGCCTCCTGAGTAGTCTTGGGCTGGTGCTCCTGCACGAAGGTCACCACCTCAGGTCGCAGGCTGGACATCAGTTGTTCCATGACTATGAGGTCGGCAAGGTCGTTGACGGTCCAGTCCTTTTCGGCCATCTCCACCCAGCGCCGCAGGTAGAGGTTAAGGCGTGCCACAAACTGATGACTCAGCTCGCCGCTCAGTCTCTTGCTGTTACGCAGACGTCGTCTGTAGGCTTCAGCAGTCAGGTTAAAGCGCTGGAGTAACGCCTTCTTAAGTGCCTGATAGTCTCTCGCCTCGTCGTCCTCCAAAGCGTTGTAGAGCTGCAATGCGCGTCCCTTTAAGCAGGTGCTAAGGCGGCTAGCCCACGTGGCCTCTTCCCACTTCTGGTCAGATGCAATGCGCTCAAACCGGCGTAAAAAGTCGTCGAGCTCGTCCTTGTCATCGTCGAACGTCGGCAGTCTCGTACGGTCGGCAACAAACGTCGGCGCGCTAGCCTGAGTAAGCGTACCCTTCTCGGCCTGTAGCCTAGCTAGTTCTAGCTGGAGATCGCGATCCGCCTGTTCCTTCCGGTCTAGTCTGTCACGTTCGTCTCTCTTTTCCTGTCTGTCTCGCTCTCTTTCTTGTCTGTCAAGTTCGTCTTTCCGTTCTCTTTCCTTTCTGTCTCGTTCGTCTTTCCTTTCCTGTCTGTCTCGTTCGTCTTTCTCTTTCTTGTCCTGTCGGTCACGTTCGGCCTGTCGTTCCCTTTCTTGTCTGTCAAGTTCGTCCTTCTTGTCCTGTCGGTCACGTTCTTCCTTCCGTTCTGCTTCTAAGCGTTTTAGAACGCTTCGGGCTCTAACGCGTGCGTCTCGCTCAGTCGGTTGCTCGCTCCCAGGAGTCTCGAAAGTTATTCTCCTCGTAGGAGATCCCCCCGTAGCCATGGTTAGTTTTAGCAAAGCTTTATTACCAAAATAAGTCTAACGCAGCTATAGCTAGAACACGCGGTGATGAAAGCGATGGATACAAAAATCCAGTAACCAGAAAATGCAGAAGAAAAATCCAAACGGTGTAGAACAAATCGCGTAGCCTACTTTATGGCTGCTTTTTGCGGTGAAACAAAGTGTTTCCCACAGCCGTGGCCTACTTTATCGGCTGCTTTTTGCGGTGAAACAGAGTGTTTCCCACAGCCTTGGTTAGGACAGAAGTCCTCGGACCCTTCCCCCCCAAAATTCCAACAAAGTCAAAATATGGAGAAAAATCCAAGTAAAACAAGACGGTAGAAAATGTAACCTGTTACGGAATGCGAAACAACAATGTAGAGAAAACTGAGTAAAACGAATAACAAATCCGCTAACCCCGCTCAGCTCTCTGCAACGGAAAACTCTGAACGTACAACAACAAAGATTCACAAACAAAGGAAAGGGAGATAATCACAGTTAGCGCATACAATAACTCACAAATTACAATTTACATTTCCTGCAAGATGTGAATCGCTTAAGGTGTGGTATATGATCAAAACTATACAAAAAAGGGTAGCACCAAGCAGAAAATAAGTCGAGCACTGACGAGATTATCTGCTCTTAGTTCTCCTTAATTGGTGGGTCTTTATCAGTTGGAAATTAACTGAGTAAATCCCGGCTTGGCCCCCATGTGTCACGTTTCAATATATCACTTAAGGTGATTATGAACCGGTTAATTACTACTAATTAACTAACCACACCACGATCCACTCTCGCAGTCATACAATTAAATAGAGTCAACAAAAGTATAAGTTTCAGACGCCTGTTTATGTATAAACTCTCCACCTCCCTCGAGCCTTCACTCAAAATATGTTCCTTTTACGTTCTCAACACGTAAAAAACCAGTGTTCACTGACAAAATGCCAGTACTATGTAGAAAATTATAGTAACACGCTGAACCCGTGTAAATACAGTCGAAATGAGAATGTTCTGTTCGAAAAGCTCTAGTTCGTGCAGGTGTCACACACCCCACGTTGTCACTACTCCAATGAAATCATAGATACGAAAAGACAACGGTGGTCAACGGGGTGCGTACGACATGGTGCACTTAGCTTTATCTCTGCTGCTGCTGCTTAGCCGGTATGCTGGTTAGTCGGTTCGCTGGTTAGCCGGTCCGCTGGTTAGCCGGTTCGCTGGTTAGCCGGTCCGCTGGTTAGCCGGTCTCCTGGTTAGCCGGTCTCCTGGTTAGCGTAGCCTCAACAGTTCCCGCCAGAGTCAGCCGTGCCGATGTTACGGGAACGTAACGAACGAACGAAGGAACGAACGAAGGAAGGCTGCAAACAGAAAGCATCGGTGCACTAAACATGTCAGCTACCCCTCACCCACCACCTTAAAACATGTCATCTTTAAATATCTCATCGAGCACGTGGGCCTGCACAAAACTGACTTTTTACAACAACAAAACAGCCATTTTCCGTCCTTCTCTCCCTATCTGCAAAAACCATATACAGATTAGTATTTTAGCGTCACAGAGAGTAAATTATGCGCTAACCTGGAAAGAACAACAGAGAGTATTTCATTCCACAACACAGACTCATCAACAGCGTTAAATAATGATTTATTACCTCAAAAGCCTATGATTGTAACTCTCAATGGAAGCAAAGTCCGCCTCCTCCCTGGAACAGTCTCTGTTCGTCAACAGTGACCCAAAACGTCCAGAACCCCTTGTCGAATCCTTATGCGAAAGCCATCGCCGACGAAGGAAATGTGACGACTTGTCCTCAGCAAAATACGTGGCAGAGGAAAGGAATAACTTGTGGAAGTTCCCCTAGAGTGCCGAATATGATACTCGGTGAAAAACCATCATACTCTAGTAACTGTGTGTTAGGTCCTTCCCCTTCTGCCGCTGGGTGTCAAGTGTGTCGTCCTTGAGTCTCTGACAGACCACCTAGCCAAATACACGTGACTGACCTTGTCACCAAACCAGTCCAGCTATACACAGTTTTGCCTCCCCAAGCAGGAAAAAAGACACGAGAAACTCAATCCCTGAAAATCCCGTGCGCGCTGTCAGCGAAAAAAACCGTCAGCCCTATGACAGCAGAAACCTGCACTGTGAAGCTCGTGCGTTTCAAAACATCCGTGCTCGGGAGCACTGTCAGCAAAAACTCTGCTGTGTCCAATATCACGCACAGGCGCTTTCTATCATACATTGACCCAGAACAGGCACTCCACTGAGTGACGCTTTCTTGGTCTCTGTCACCCGATCGTGACAAGCCAAGCGACCATTGCGGTCACTGACATTGACGCTGATAATAATCACTCTCAAAGTCGTCGCCCGACGTAGACATAAACTGATTGCCTGGACTAGTAGCAACGCTGTAGCACAAGCGGCATTTATCCCAAGATCTCACGTAGTCGATGCTCAAGCATTGTGGGTTAGCGATGCAATGATCAAAACATTCCTCCACACTTACACCTTCCCAGTCTTTGTCATTTTCATCTGAGATATAGTGATCTGCATATTTCGTGAAAGACTGTCCAAGCTTGTCTGGTGGGCATTCTGTGTGCAGAAAAAAAGAATGTTAATCCTAAACTTAAAGGTTTTTTTGAGTAGCATGTCATTTCTACAGTGAATTGCGTGCCACTGTGTACAATGGTCCTAATGTAATAAAATATATACTGCTGTATCAAACAAATCAATGAAGAAATGCTTATGATAAAAGCGTACCAGTGTTTGGTGGTATATTTGATGATATTTCGATAACAATGAGAATACTTGATTTTATCGTGGTGATCCCGTTTTTACATTTAGTCAAGTTTTGACTAAATGTTTTAACATAGAGGGGGAATCGAGACGAGGGTCGTGGTGTATGTATGTATGTATGTGTGTGTGTGTGTGTGTGTGTGTGTGTGTGTGTGTGTGTGTGTGTGTGTGTGTGTGTGTGTGTGTGTGTGTGTGTGTGTGTGTGTGTGTGTGTGTGTGTGTGTAGGTGGTTTTACCGACAAATGGGGACAATTGTCACTGTTTCTATTCAAATGCAGTCAAACTTAAACATTTATTTGAATTAAAAAAAAACCGAAAGTTATTGCATTTAATATATTTTATTAAGAGTATTTTGAAAGAGTTCTGATTATTTGATCACGAGTTGGGTTTTTTTTGTATTGAAACAAAAACAAACACAGAAAAATATACATTCCTGTAAAAAAAAAATGATTACAATTATTTTGTTATGAGATTTATTTTAGGTTAATTCGAAGTGTTGTGTCTCATTATTACATCTTTTTTGTCGTGTTTATTGCAATTTTTATTTATTTTATTCATGTAACCCTAGGGTTTTTTTGAAATAAATATTGACTTGACTTGACTTATTGCGAAGTATGAAACGCGTAGGTGCTTTCTTGTTACTTTTAATTTAATAAATGTCATAATACTACCAAGATAAAGAGAGATGTACGGAGGAAGGGAGATAAATGGGGAGGAAGAGAGATATATAGGAATGGACTGAGTGAAAGGGATGGAGAGAGAAGGAGAAAAGAAGGGAGGGAGAGAGGGCGGGAGAGAGAGAGAGAGAGGGGGGAAGAGATTTGGTGGGATTAAGGGAGGGAAAGAAGAAGAGAGAGGGAGTGTGTAAGGGAGGGAGAGAGGAAGAGAGGGAGGGAGGGAAAGAAATAGTGGGGTGGAAGGAATGAGAGGGGGGAGAGAGTGAGATATGGAGGGAGGAAGAGAGGAGGGAAAATGAGAGAGTAGAGAGGGGAAGGAAGGATGGGAAGAAATAGTGGGAGGGAGGAAGGGAGTGAGAGATGGGGAGATAGGAAGGGAGGAAGAGAGTGAGAGGGAGAAAGAGAGAGAGGGGGGTATAGAGAGTGAGATGGAGGGACAGAGGGGAGGGAGAGAGAGGGTAAGAGGGAGGTAGAGAAAAGTAGATTGTTGGCGGTAGGAAGGGATGGAATAAAGGGGGCAGGGAAGTCGTGATATATATTGAGAGAGAGGTACGGAGGAAGAGAGGGAGAGAGAGGGGGCAAAGGAGGGAGGGAGAGAGAGAGGTACGGAGGTAGGGAGAGAGAGTGGGGGAGCAAAGGAGGGAGGGAGAGAGAGAGGTAAGGAAACTGAAACTGAAACTGAAACTGAACTTTATTACCAAAGGATAGAGGTTTTAGGCAAAGCCTAATCTTACAACCTGTCCCTTATACAAACACTTAATACAGACGCACATAATATAGATAGTAAAATTGACAAGGTTATTGTTACTTACAGACGTATATAATGTAAATAGTAATAAGAAAAGGGTTATGGTTTTGTATACACATTCAAAAATGGGAAAAACACATTGTAGTGTGGAAATTGCAGCATAGTTGCAATAATGCATTGCATATAAACATCCAAAACAACTAATAACAAAAGGGAGAAAACAAATGTGGGGAGGAATTGTCCCAATCATTCGCATGTATATCATTATCAATACTTACACATAAAGAACAAATCAAAATACAAACATAACTTGACTAAATGTAAAAAGCACTAAAAAATCAGACATGAAAAGTGTTCTATTTACCCATTAAGCGGGAATGAAACTGGCGCCTAAACGTTTTCACAGAAGAGGCATTTCGGAGGGGTAGGGGTATGAATTCCATAGAGATGCTCCTGAGAAGGCTAAACTTGACTTATACAAGTCTAGACGAGGGATGGGGGGAATCAGGTTCTGGGACCCATATCTTTTTGTGGCATGTCTGAAATGTGATTTTAAATATCCAGGAACATTATTGTTAATTACTTTGTACATAAAGACAGCCTTGTTTAGCGTCAACTGATCTTTCAAGGGAAGGAAATTAAGGAGCTTTAATTTATCATCTGTTGGCTTATTTGACTCATGCAGAATTAGTTTTGCAGCACGGCGATGAAGAGAATTGAGTCGTTTGAGATGAACATCACTGCAGTTATCCCAAAGTGTTGAAGCAAAGTTGATATGGGGCATTATGTGAGCGTAATAAAACAACTTGAGTGCTTCCACATCGGCATAATGTCTTAATTTAGACAATAAGTACAAATTTTTAGATACTAATTTGCAAATTTTACTTAAGTGAGTTTGCCATTTCAATTCTTGATCAACGGTAACCCCTAATAATTTATGCTCTTTAACTTGTTGCACTTGAGTTGAATCAATTGACAGTTGAAGTTGTAAGGGTTTTAATTGGTGTTTTTGTCTAGTTGTAATCACCATACTTTTTGTCTTAACAGGGTGAATAACCATTGCATTAGTGGTGCACCATTCTGTCATCTCATCTATACTTTTTTGAAGAGATTGGTTGACGGCTACCAAAGACTTCTGACTGGTGTGGATTGATGAATCATCCGCAAAGAACTCACATCTTACTTTCTCATCTGACACATGAAGAGGTAAATCATTTATATAAATACAGAACAATATAGGTCCTAATACAGACCCTTGAGGCACACCACTTTTGACAAAATCATTCGACGAAGTTTTACAGTTGATGAATACATATTGTGTCCGTTTTGAAAGATATGATTCGAAGAAGGCACAAGCAGAGTAATCTTTTAAGTAGCATTGTAATTTCTTTAATAATAAGGAGTGGTCTACAAGGTCAAAGGCTTTTTTAAAGTCCAGGAATAACGCTCCTGTTACTTCGGACTCATTAATAGCTGATAACCAAGTTTCACATAAAGAGCTGAGAGCAGTGTGGCATGAATGCTTAGAGCGAAATCCAGACTGAAATGGATGAAACAAATTCATTCGTTCCATATATTCCAGTAAATATTTCTGAATATGCTTCTCCAAAGGCTTAGATAAAACAGGTAAGAGGGAAATTGGTCGAAAGTTGTTAGGGTCCGTAAGATCCTTGCTTTTTGGGAGTGGCACTACCTTGGCACATTTTAAAATAGAGGGAAAAACGTTTTGTTGTATGCCAAGGTTGTAGACATAAGTCAGTGAATCAATTATGTATGGTAAAGCAAGTTTGAGCAACCGGACAGGAATCTTATCGGGACCCATTGACTTTTTATTCGCCATCTGTTCTATCAGTTTTCCAACCTCGTGGACAGTAATGGGTGGAATAGAAAACGTTTCGTTTTGAGTCAACTTTCGTCCACAAAATGTTTTTAATTTTTCTAGAGAGACATCAATATCAAGGGACTCATTCTGCGTGAGACAGGCTTTCAGTTTCTCTGCGAGCAAAATAAAGTGTTGATTAAAATCTTCTGGAGTTATTTGTGACGGAGAATTGGTCGATCTCTTTCGAGATTTATCAAGAACTTCATTCATTGCTCGCCAAATTGTAGAAGTATCTCTCTTATCAGAAAGCAATTTATTAAAATAATCTGCTTTTGCTTGCCTTACCGTTTTCAACACTTCATTCCTTTGTAATTTGTACTCGCTTTTCATGTTATGTTCTTTAAAGAAATCACGCAACGCCATAGCCTCAATAATGTCCGATGTCAACCAAGGGGGCAGGTGGGGATGTTTCACCCTATGCTGACGTAGTGGAGCGTGTTTATCAATAATGGAACACAAAATCTCATGGAAAAGATCGCAAGCATCATCTGCGTTACTGCAATTAAATACGCTTTGAAATGGCGCTTGATTAAGATCACAGAAAAAGGCAGACTCGTCAAAGTATTTAAAACTTCTGTACTCGATAGTTGTATGACCTTTATGCTGTGATTTGGGCAATCTCAGAACAATCGAGCAAAAAACAGAATAATGATCACTGAAAGTGGAGTGTACTACTTGTACATTTGAAACAGTGGTCTTATTATCAGTATAAATGTGATCAATAAGGGTAGATGAATTATCCCAGCGAAGCTGGAGGTATCCTGTGAACGCTATACTGTAATCGATTTGAGAAATGTGCACACCGAATAATACATGATAAAGAAGGATTCGTTGTGCCCGGCTACGTGCTACAGTTGGAGATGGAAGTTCACCAAAAATGGGGACCATACTAACAAAAATACGGTGGGTAAAATAGGCGCCCCCATTTTTTTCAGCAAACGCCACCCCAGGCCGCTTTGGACGGGTAGAAATTCCGTAGTTTCCAAGTCTATGGATAAAGCTCGCGTAAGAAGAATACGTCACGGTCGAAAGTCTTTGACGTCAATTAATGCATCATGACGTCATGCCTCCCTGTAGTCTTTCTCTCTCGCGCAGTGTGTGTGTTTGTGTTCATTTTGTGCACATGTGTTAGTGTTACTGTGTGTGTGTGTGTGTGTGTGTGTGTGTGTGTGTGTGTGTGTGTGTGTGTGTGTGTGTGTGTGTGTGCGCGCACGCGTGCATGAGTCTGTACTCGTATGTGTGTGGTGTGTGTGTATTTGTGTGTGTGTGTGTGTGTTTGTGTGTGTGTGTGCGTGCGCACGCGTGCATGAGTCTGTACTCGTGTGTGTGTAAGTGTGTGTGTGGGCATAAGTGTATGTGTGTGCGTGTATGTGTGTTTGTTTGTAAAGGTGTGCATGTCCGTCTGTCCATATGTGCGTATGGGTGTGTGTTTTGTGTGTATGAAGTTTTTTGTTAGAGTGAGTGAGTGCGTGTGAGTGAGTGTGTGTGTGTGTGACTTGGTGTGTGTGTGTGTGTGTGTGTGTGTGTGTGTGTGTGTGTGTGTTTGAGAGAGAGAGAGAGTGTGTATGTGTGTGTGTGTGTGTGAATGTGTGTGTGTGCATGAGTTTGTGTGTATGTTTGTGTGTGTATGAGTGTGTATATGTGTTTGTTTGTAAAGGTGTGTGTGTCCGACTGTCTATGTGCGTATTTGTTTGTTTGTTTGCTCAACGCCCAGCCGACCACGAAGGGCCATATCAGGGCGGTGCTGCTTTGACATATAACGTGCGCCACACACAAGACAGAAGTCGCAGCACAGGCTTCATGTCTCACCCAGTCACATTATTCTCACACCGGACCAACCAGTCCTAGCACTAACCCCATAATGCCAGACGCCAGGCGGAGCATCCACTAGATTGCCAATAAGTTTTAAAGTCTTAGGTATTCCCCCACCGGGGTTCGAACCCACGACCTCCCGATCACGGGGCGGACGCCTTACCACTAGGCCAACCGTGCCGGTCTATGTGGGTATAAGTGTGTGTTATGTGTGTATGAGATTTGTGTCAGTCAATGTGTGTGTGTGTGTGTGTGTGTGTGTGTGTGTGTGCGCGTGCGTATGTACAGTGTGTGTGTGTGTGTGTGTGTGTGTGTGTGGGTGTTTGTTTGTTTGTTTGCCATATCAGGGCGGTGCTGCTTTGACATATAACGTGCGCCACACACAAGACAGAAGTCGCAGCACAGGCTTCATGTCTCACCCAGTCACATTATTCTGACACCGGACCAACCGGAGTGT
>NC_090247.1:342001-377001 GCF_037325665.1 Littorina saxatilis | reverse complement strand
GTGACTCACAGGTTCATCACTCATTGCTTGATGTTGCAACCACATGGGGAGTGGCGGCTGTCCGGTTGACGGGTGTCGCTGTGGTGCCTGCTGCATCCGCTCCTGGGTATGCAGAGTCTGCCACGGGGCCGGACGAGCAGCAGGCTTCTGGTTGCGCTGGTCCTGGTCGCTGTGCTGTCGCTCGTCTGCCTTGTTAGAAGGGGCGACTTGGGATGGTCGCTGCAGGCCTTGTTCAGATGGCGACGTTCTTGTGTTCTGTTTGGTCACGCTGGCGTAGGATGCGTGTTCCTTTTTAGTGTCAGTGCTTGCTTCATAAAGCACCGCTTTTGCTTCTCGCAGCAACAATGACAGTCCTCTCGCGGAATAATGGACTTTGTCCGCAAGAAGGCCAGGGTTTATCTTCCCTTGTTGGTCCCTTTTCCAAACGGACTTCAGAGACAGAAAGGATACGTTCTCTCCACAAATGTTTGCCAGTTCACTGTTTATCTTGGAGATTTTTTCATTCCTTTTGTGGTGACTCTGCGGTGGGATGGCTGCGACAAACGTTGTGGCTGTGGGGAAATGGGTGGCAATGGCTTCTAATAGCTTTTTGTACTCCTGTACAATGTCAACATCTTGAGCCCCATAGTCATTAGTGCCAACATTTAGGAGAAGTTTCCCTACCTGTGGGAAGATAGCTCCTGTACAAATAATCTGTGTTAGCTGTGCTATGTTTACTCCTCTAAATGTTCTAATCTGTGTTTGGCCTGATCTGTCTAGTCGTCTCCTGTCTATGTGTTTCAGGTTTGAGTCTCCTATCAGTAATGTCTTACATGACGGGGGGAGACGCAATGTCGGTGTATGGGGCACATAGTCTTTCTCTGACAGAAGAGCATTGTAAACTCTTTCCTGCTTCGGGGAGGTGGGCGGCGACCCAGTATCAGACACTGTCCGGTCCAAGGATACAGTTGGCACGGTGGAGCGACCCGAGGGTTGAGCGTAGCGCCCATTGTTGATCAATGTCTGAATTGGCTTCGCATCAGATTGCCCGGAGACGTCACGGTCGTCTGCTTGCGGGTGGTTGGGCGAAGTTTCATTACGGATGGACTTTTTATCTAAACGTTTAAGTTCTTTGATTTTGTCTTCAAGTGACTGACATCGTTTGCGGAGAGAATCTGTCTCTTTGTCACTGGCCTCTTGACGTTCTTGCAAATCCAGCAGCTTTCGTTCATGCTGCTGTTCAATGACACGGAACTCGCGTGACACTTGCACTTTGTAGTCACGGAATTCGGTGACCAGTGCGTCTAGCGTGTCCCGTAGATGCAGAAGTGATGCCGTGTCCGTTTCGTTGTTGCTGAGGTTGGTGTTGGTACTGTCAGTGGTACCCGTGGAAGCTTCGTCATCAATAGCAGCGCTGTCAGCACTGCTGACCCCTGGATCGGCACTGCCGTTGGTGATAGCAGCCGCCCCGACACCACTGACACTTGTAGTACTGGTACCGTCCTCGCTACTGACAGTGGGGGCTGTGCTGAAAGCGGAGGTGTCAGTTTTGGCATTGCAGTTGTCGGTGTTGGTACCGCTGTCCCCAGCAGTAAGTGGAGGGGGGACAAGGGTGTTGGTACTGTCAGTGGTACCCGTGGAAGCTTCGTCATCAATAGCAGCGCTGTCAGCATTGCTGACCCCTGGATCGGCACTGCCGTTGGTGATAGCAGCCGCCCCGACACCACTGACACCGGTAGTACTAGTACCGTCCTCGCTACTGACAGTGGGGGCTGTGCTGAAAGCGGAGGTGTCAGTTTTGGCATTGCAGTTTTCGGTGTTGGTACCGCTGTCCCCAGCAGTAAGTGGAGGGGGGACAAGGGTGACGTCCTTGACAGCTGTGGTCACGGCCTCAGTGGTGACGGAGGACAGCTCGGCCATAATGTGGACAACAGCCTGCAGGCGTTGGAACTCGTCCTTCACCCACGCGATGCACTGCTTTCCCTGTACCAGTATTGTGTTGGTGGCGTAGATGTGCATCACAAGTAGCTTGTGACCACCACTGTACAGACGCACTGTCGTCTGCACAACATCTGGAGGGAAGGACACCACAGTTAGTGACTCAGAATCGTCGTAGTCATGATGGACTGGGTGAAGTTTCTTCTCAATCCTTGAGAAATCCTCCCGGGTTGCTTCATAGCCCTGGGATCGTAAACTAACAAGGTATCTGTGTCGCAGCACAGCTTTCCAAACTGGAAGAAGTCTACTGTCGCTTTTAAAAGTAATTTCATTTGGGTCTCTTTTCAGTTCAATCACTTCAAGTGATTTGTTCGTGCGAGACCTAGTAATAACACTAGTCATCTTGGCCGGCACGTTGTTCCCTATCCCATACTTAATTAAACATCTCGTGTCGAGTTCTGAATTGGGTCAGTAGTACGAATCAGTTTTGCATTGTTCTCCATGCTGACAACTGCAGCAGAGGATGCCGCAATTCAAGTTGTCGGTTCAGCACACATTAGCACTTGTACACACTACACAGTACCACACCACAGACATAAAAAGAGTAGACCGCGCGTGCTAGCCTCTCGCAAAAGAAACTGTCTGCCATCTTTGGCACCGGGGGACAGAATAGCGGAGCGAAAGGCTTGTAGCGCGCGTGTTGCGCTTATCTGATCACGGTGCTTGAGTGGAATGTTGCTCGCACCACTTGTTCCCTCCGACTACTAGTAGTAGTATAGACCCTCAAGCCGCAATAAGATCCAGGTAGAATAAGCACTTTATCTCACAAATCACACAATGTTGTCCTATGTATTGTTCACATTTAGATAATGTGCACAATAAGGAACTTTTAGCATCAAAATACACTGTTGTACATATCCTAGAAACACAAGCAATCCATTTTGAAGCGGAGAGCAACCTAGGCACGTCCGTACCGGTTGGTGGTTGGCGGGATCCAACCGAGAGAGAGGTAGCAAAGGAGGGAGGGAGAGAGAGAGGTAAAAAGAGGGAGAGAGAGGTAGCAAAGGAGGGAGGGAGAGAGAGAGGTAAGGAGGGAGAGAGAGAGGGAGCAAAGGAAAGAGGGAGAGAGAGAGGTACGGAGGAAGGGAGGGAGAGAGAGAGAGGGAGCAAAGGAGGGGGGAGAGAGAGAGGTACGGAGGAAGGGAGGGAGAGAGAGATAGGGAGCAAAGGAGGGAGGGAGAGAGATAGGTAAGGAGGGTGAGAGAAAGAGAAGGAGCAAAGGAGGGAGGGAGAGAGAGAGGTACGGAGGAAGGGAGGGAGAGAGAGAGAGGGAGCAAAGATGGAGGGAGAGAGAGAGGTACGGAGGAAGGGAGGGAGAGAGAGAGAGGGAGCAAAGGAGGGAGGGAGAGAGAGGGAGCACAGGAGGGAGTGAGAGAGAGAGGTACGGAGGGAGGGAGAGAGAGAGAGAGGGAGCAAAGGAGGGAGTGAGAGAGAGAGGTAAGGAGGGTGAGAGAAAGAGAGGGAGCAAAGGAGGGAGGGAGAGAGAGAGATACGGAGGAAGGGAGGGAGAGAGAGGGAGCAAAGGAGGGAGGGGGAGAGAGAGGTAAGGAGGGAGAGAGAGAGGGAGCAAAGGAGGGAGTGAGAGAGAGAGGTACGGAGGAAGGGAGGGAGAGAGAGGGAGCAAAGGAGGGAGGAAGGGAGAGAGGTACGGAGGGAGAGAGAGAGAGCGAGCAAAGGAGGGAGGAAGAGAGAGAGGTAAGGAGGGAGGGAGGGAGGGAGAGAGAGAGAGAGAGCAAAGGAGGGAGGAAGAGAGAGAGGTACGGAGGGAGGAAGAGAGAGAGAGGGAGCAAAGAAGGGAGGGAGAGAGAGAGGTACGGGGGAAGGGAGGGAGAGAGAGAGGGAGCAAATGAGGGAGGGAGAGAGAGAGAGGTACGGAGGGAGGGAGAGAGAGAGGAAGCAAAGGAGAGACAGATAGAGAGAGAGGTAAAAAGGGAGGGAGAGAGAGAGATGGAGCAAAGAAGGGAGGGAGAGAGAGAGTTACGGAAGGAGGAAGAGAGAGAGAGGCAGCAAAGGAGTGAGGGAGATAGAGAGGTAAGCAGGGAAGGAGAGAGAGGGAGCAAAGGAGGGAGGGAGAGAGAGAGGTACGGAGGGAGGGAGAGAGAGAGAGGGAGCAAAGGGAGAGAAAGAGAGGGAGCAAAGGAGGGAGGGAGAAAGAAAGGTGCAGAGGAAGGGAGGGAGAGAGAGAGGGAGCAAAGGAGGGAGGGAGAGAGAGAGGTAAGGAGGGAGGGACAGAGAGAGGGAGCAAAGGAGGGAGGGAGAGAGAGAGGTACGGAGGGAGGGAGAGAGAGAGAGGGAGCAAAGGGAGAGAAAGAGAGGGAGCAAAGGAGGGAGGGAGAAAGAAAGGTGCAGAGGAAGGGAGGGAGAGAGAGAGGGAGCAAAGGAGGGAGGGAGAGAGAGAGGTAAGGAGGGAGGGAGAGAGAGGGAGCAAAGGAGGGAGGGAGAGAGAGAGGTACGGAGGGAGGGAGAGAGAGAGAGGGAGCAAAGGGAGAGAAAGAGAGGGAGCAAAGGAGGGAGGGAGAAAGAAAGGTGCAGAGGAAGGGAGGGAGAGAGAGAGGGAGCAAAGGAGGGAGGGAGAGAGAGAGGTAAGGAGGGAGAGAGAGAGGGAGCAAAGGAGGGAGGGAGAGAGAGAGGTACGGAGGGAGGGAGAGAGGGAGCAAAGGAGGGAGGGAGAGAGAGAGGTAAGGAGGGAGAGAGAGAGGGAGCAAAGGAGGGAGGGAGAGAGAGAGGTACGGAGGGAGGGAGAGAGAGAGAGGGAGCAAAGGGAGAGAAAGAGAGGGAGCAAAGGAGGGAGGGAGAAAGAAAGGTGCAGAGGAAGGGAGGGAGAGAGAGAGGGAGCAAAGGAGGGAGGGAGAGAGAGAGGTACGGAGGGAGGGAGAGAGGGAGCAAAGGAGGGAGGGAGAGAGAGAGGTAAGGAGGGAGAGAGAGAGGGAGCAAAGGAGGGAGGGAGAGAGAGAGGTACGGAGGGAGGGAGAGAGAGAGAGGGAGCAAAGGGAGAGAAAGAGAGGGAGCAAAGGAGGGAGGGAGAAAGAAAGGTGCAGAGGAAGGGAGGGAGAGAGAGAGGGAGCAAAGGAGGGAGGGAGAGAGAGAGGTAAGGAGGGAGAGAGAGAGGGAGCAAAGGAGGGAGGGAGAGAGAGAGGTAAGGAGGGAGAGAGAGAGGGAGCAAAGGAGGGAGGGAGAGAGAGAGGTACGGAGGGAGAGAGATAGGGAGCAAAGGAGGGAGGGAGAGAGAGAAGTAAGGAGGGAGAGAGAGAGGGAGCAAAGGAGGGAGGGAGAGAGAGAGGTACGGAGGAAGGGAGGGAGAGAGAGAGAGAGAGGGAGCACAGGAGGGAGTGAGAGATGAGAGGTACGGAGGGAGAGAGAGAGACAGAGGGAGCAAAGGAGGGTGAGAGAAAGAGAGGGAGCAAAGGAGGGAGAGAGAGAGAGGTATGGAGGAAGGGAGAGAGAGAGAGGGAGCAAAGGAGGGAGGGAGAGAGAGAGGTACGGAGGAAGGGAGAGAGAGAGTGAGCAAAGGAGAGAGGAAGAGAAAGGTACGGAGGAAGGAAGAGAGAGAGAGGGAGCAAAGGAGGGAGGGAGAGAGAGAGATACAGAGGAAGGGAAGGAGAGAGAGAGGTACGGAGGAAGGGAGGGAGAGAGAGAGGTACGGAGGAAGGGAAGGAGAGAGAGAGGTACGGAGGAAGGGCGGGAGAGAGAGAGGTACGGAGAAAGGGAGGGAGAGAGAGAGGGAGCAAAGGAGGGAGGGAGAGAGCGAGAGGTACGGAGGAAGGGAGCGAGAGAGAGGGAGCAAAGGAGGGAGGGAGAGAGAGAGGTATGGAGGAAGGGAGAGAGAGAGGTATGGAGGAAGGGAGGGAGGGAGAGAGAGGTATGGAGGAAGGGAGAGAGAAAGAGGAAGCAAAGGAAGGGGGAGAGAGAGAGGTACGGAGGAAGGGAGAGAGAGAGAGAGGGAGCAAAGAAGGGAGGGAGAGGGTGCACAGGAAGGAGGGAGAGAGAGAGGTATGGAGGAAGGGAGAGAGAGAGAGAGGGAGCAAAGAAGGGAGAGAGAGGGAGCAAAGGAGGGAGGGAGAGAGAGAGGTATGGTGGAAGGGAGAGAGAGAGAGAGGAAGCAAAGAAGGGAGGGAGAGAGAGAGGTATGGTGGAAGGGAGAGAGAGAGCAAAAGAGGGAGGGAGATAGAGGGAGCAAAGGAGGGAGGGAGAGAGAGAGGTACGGAGGAAGGGAGAGAGAGAGAGAGGGAGCAAAGGAGGGAGGGAGAGAGAGAGGTATGGTGGAAGGGAGAGAGAGAGAGAGGAAGCAAAGAAGGGAGGGAGAGAGAGAGGTATGGAGGAAGGGAGAGAGAGAGAGTGAGCAAAGGAGGGAGGGAGACAGAGGGAGAAAAGGAGAGAGGGAGAGAGAGGTATGGAGGACGAGAGGGAGAGATCGAGGTACGGAGGAAGGAAGGGAGATAGAGCGGTACGAAGGAAGGGAGGGATAGAGAGAGGTACGAAGAAAGAGAGGTAGAGAGAGAGAGGGTGCAAAGGAGGAAGCGGGAGAGAGGGAGCAAAGGAGGGAGAGAGAGAGGTATGGAAGAAAGGAGAGAGAGAGAGGGAGCAAAGGAAGGAGGGAGGGAGAGGGAGCAAAGGAGGGAGGTAGAGAGAGAGGTACGGAGGAAGTGAGGGAGAAAGAGAGGTACGGAGAAAGGGAGGGAGAGAGAGAGGTACGGAGAAAGGGAGGGAGAGAGGTATGGATGAAGGGAGAGAGAGAGAGGGAGTAAAGGAGGGAGGGAGAGAGAGAGGTACGGAGAAAGGGAGGGAGAGAGGTACGGAGGAAGGGAGAGAGAGAGAGAGGGAGCAAAGGAAGGAGGGAAAGAGAGAGGTACGGATGAAGGGACGGAGAGAGAGAGGTACGAAGGAAGGGAAAGAGACAGGTACGGAGGAAGGGAAGGAGAGAAAGAGGTACGCAGAAAGGGAGGGAGAGAGAGAGAGGGAGCAAAGGAGGGAGGGAGAGAGAGAGGTACGGAGGAAGGAAGGGAGAGAGAGAGGTACGGAGGAAGGGAGGGAGAGAGAGAGGTACGGAGAAAGGGAGGGAGAGAGAGAGAGGGAGTAAAGGAGGGAGGGAGAGAGAGAGGTACGGAGGAAGGGAGAGAGAGAGGGAGCAAAGGAGGGAGGGAGAGAAAGGTACGGAGGAAGGAAGAGAGAGAGGGGGAGCAAAGGAGGGAGGGAGAGAGAGGTATGGAGGAAGGAAGAGAGAGAGAGAGAGGGAGCAAAGGAGGGAGGGAGAGAGAGAGGTATGGAGGAAGGGAGAGAGAAGGGAGCAAAGGAGGGAGGGAGAGAGAGAGGTACGGAGGAAGGGAGAGAGAGAGGGAGCAAAGGAGGGAGGGAGAGAAAGGTACGGAGGAAGGAAGAGAGAGAGGGGGAGCAAAGGAGGGAGGGAGAGAGAGGTATGGAGGAAGGAAGAGAGAGAGAGAGAGGGGGCAAAGATGGAGGGAGAGAGCGAGAGGTACGGAGGAAGGGAGGGAGAGAGAGAGGTACGGAGGAAGGGAGGGAGAGAGAGAGGTACGAAGAAAGGGAGGGAGAGAGAGAGAGGGAGCAAAGGAGGGAGGGAGAGAGAGATGTACGGAGGAAGGGAGGGACAGAGAGGGAGCAAAGGAGGGAGGGAGAGAGAGAGGTACGGAAGAAGGGAGGGAGAGAGAGGGAGCAAAGGAGGGAGGGAGAGAGAGGGAGCACAGGAAGGAGGGAGAGAGAGGGGTATGGAGGAAGGGAGAGAGAGTCAGAGAGAGGGAGAAAAGGAGTGAGGGAGAGAGAGAGGTACAGTGGAAGGGAGAGAGAGAGAGGAAGCAAAGGAGGGAGGGAGAGAGAGAGGTATGGAGGAAGGGAGAGAGAGAGAGTGCGCAAAGGAGGGAGGGAGAGAGAGGGGGCAAAGGAGGGAGGGAGAAAGAGAGGTACGGAGGAAGAGAGGGAGAGATAGAGGTACGGAGGAAGGGAGGGAGATAGAGAGGTACGGAGGAAGGGAGGGAGAGAGAGAGGTACTGAGAAATGGAGGGAGAGAGAGAGGTATGGAGGAAGGGAGAGAGAGGGAGCAAAGGAAGGGGGGAGAGAGAGAGGTACGGAGGAAGGGAGAGAGAGAAAGAGGAAGCAAAGGAAGGGGGAGAGAGAGAGGTACAAAGGAAGGGAGAGAGAGAGAAGGAGCAAAGGAGGCAGGGAGCGAGAGAGGTATGGAGGAAGGGAGAGAGAGAGAGTGAGCAAAGGAGGGAGGGAGAGAGAGGGGGCAAAGGAGGGAGGGAGAGAGAGAGGTACAGAGGAAGAGAGGGAGAGATAGAGGTACGGAGGAAGGGAGGGAGATAGAGAGGTACGGAGGAAGGGAGGGAGAGAGAGAGGTACTGAGAAAGAGAGGTAGAGAGATAGAGGGAGCAAATGAGGAAGGGGGAGAGAGGGAGCAAAGGAGGGAGAGAGATCGGTATGGAAGAAAGGAGAGAGAGAGAGGGAGCAAAGGAGGGAGGGAGAGGGGACAAAGGAGGGAGGGAGAGAGAGAGGTACGGAGGAAGGGAGAGAGAGAGAGGGAGCACATAAGGGAGGGAGAGAGAGAGGTACGGAGAGAGGGATGGAGAGAGAGAGAGAGGGGGAGCAAAGGAGGGAGGGAGAGAGAGAGAGGTACGGAGGAAGGGAGGGAGAGAGAGGGAGCACATAAGGGAGGGAGAGAGAGAGGGAGAGAGAGAGAGACAGTGAGAGACAGAGAGAGAGACAGACAGACAGACAGTCAGACAGTCAGTCAGACAGTCAGACAGCCAGCCAGCCAGCCAGCCAGCCAGCAAGACAGACAGACAGACAGACAGACAGACAGACAGTTTTCACGCAAAAATGTTGTAAGGGTTGTGGCGTGGTGGAAAGGCGTTTGCTTCCGAAGCCGGTTTTTCTTCACTACGCAGAAGACAGAAACTGCAGAGCCGCTCTTCACTAAACTTTTATGTCTCTGTCTGACTGTTTGTAAACCAAATGTGTCTCTGATTGTATAACTTTTAACATCATTGGGATGAAATAAACACTCGATTTTATCGTCCCATCCCCCCAGATTACGTATGTGGACCCCACTTATACCAAGGTGATACAAAGTACTCAATTTTATCCAATCTTAACAGATATTTTTGAATATCTTATCACCCCCACTCCCGTCATCCTTCTGTTTTTAACCAGCTCCCGATTTTTTTTTAACTTTTTTTTTTTAACTATCGTATCTATACATATAAATAAAAGAGAGTGTCTGTCTGTCTGTGTGTGTGTCTGTCTGTGGTCGCCATACCTCTGAGATGGCAAGAGGCAGGAACAAGATAGTGTGCACGTACACTCCCTAGGTGCCGCAGATGTGCACCTGGGTTTTAGTTTCTTGATTCATTGTTTCCTTTCTCAGATTATGGACCTCCCATTTATTGAATACAGCCTATAATTATGGTGCAAGACCAGTTCAGTGCCTACTGTTCACCTGTAGCAAGCACATCATGCCAGTGATATTAGAGACTCGCTATTGCTCCTATGAGGGGAAGAAATGAAGAATGAAAAATTAACTGGACAGTTCCGGAAATTTCTAGAAGGTAAGGGAGATAACTCTTTTTTTGTATCCAAACAAAGGAGGTAAAGCTAATGATAATGGGATAGCGAGCGTCTTAAATTGCTACAGGGCTCCGCTTATTCCCGGGCGAAGCCGGGCTTAACTGCTAGTAAACCAATAATAGGCAATTTAGACCTTAATTCAAGCCCCTTAATTTTCGTTCGTTCGGTGTTTTTTTTCCTATAACCCAGATCATGTTCTTAAAAGGCTAACAATACATGCCTATAGGACATGAATATATTTTGTCTGGTCGTAAGGAGTTTGAGATGAAAAGTGTTGTTTGACGCCAGCGCGGTAAAACTAGTATAGACATGTCCCTGGGTGTTACGATGACATCAGAGTTTAAACTGTTCTTTTTCTAAATTATTGTGGTTATCATTCTTAATTAGCGAGCCAATCCATCAGAGAAAAATGAAAAAAAAAGTCATTTTCTCATGTCTCAAGGGAAAACCAGTGCCTTGCCAGTCTAAAATCATCTCCCGTTTGAGGAATTTTGCAGCCAGCGCAGTTACTTACAAGATATATTAACGTCCTACAGGCATAGATTGTTGGCCTCTTAAGGACAGGACTGGGGTAATATGATAAAAAAAAATAGAGGAGGAAAAGAAAAGGGCAAGATCAAGCAAGCCCGACCGTGATAGGACCCAGGACCCACTCTCCATGAGTACGGGAGAGGGGGGGGGGGGGGCAATAAGAGATATATGTTATTATATGCTGATGATGTGACCCTATTTCTGAACGATATGGATGAGTTAAAAAACGCATTAACCCTTGTTACCTATTTTTCCAAATTCTCTGGTTTGGCAATGAATAGACAAAAAAATGAAATCATGGCCTTGGGCAGTAATAAATATGGTAATGAAAATGCATGAGTGCGGGTTAAGGTGGACTACAAAAGTGAAGATTTTGGGAATTTATTTCAGTAGCTCCTCATCGGTCTCTGAGATTGAAGAAAACTGGACAAGCCGTATTGAAAATATACGACGCAACATTGTAAAATGGTTTAAACGAAATTTAAGTATCATGGGGAAAATATGCATAGTGAAATCTCTTTTGTTATCGCAGATTATTTATCCGTTGCAAGCACTGGTAATACCCGAAAAGGTATTGACTGAGATAAATACTATGTTTTACAGATTTATTTGGAAAAAACGATTTTCAAACACTAAGGCATTTGAGAAAGTTAAAAGAAAAGTGATGTGTCAAGAGTTTCCTGATGGGGGTTTAAAAATGATTGATGTCATTGATATGCAGTCCTCTTGTTTGTTGTCCTGGGCGGCAAATTTATTGAACGAAAAGCAGGAAAGATGGAAACAGATACCGATACATATGTTTTCGAAGCTTGGTGAAAGGTTGTGTTGCTTCCAATCTAACACCACGGTAAAATTTTTTAAAGGATTGGGATTAATTAAAAATGTATTTTGGAAACAAGTTTTAATTTGTTGGTTGAAAAATAAGGACATGATTCAGAGAGCAGTAGGTGGAGAAATGTTATTAAGTGATACGTGTTTATGGAACAGCAGTGATATAATCTATTGCGGCCAAACCCTGTTTTTTAGCGACTGGATTAAAGCAGGCGTTTGTCGAGTAAAGGATGTATATGTTGGTAATGCGATTTTGCCCTTTAATATTATGCAGCAGAAGGTTGGATGTAAGCCCACAAGATTCTTTGAATATAGGGTGATTTGTACAGCAGTTAAAGCAGCAACACTACGCTCTGCAAATGGAAATGTATGTGGATTCAACGATTTAAAGAACCTGAGTAAGCCTTGTCAATTTCGCAAATTAATTATAAAGGAAAAATATGTGGAGCCGGTTGTAGTTAAATTTTGGGAACATAAATTTGATTTCAGGCCGGGAAAAGAGCAATGGTTAATGGTAAACAAAGTAACCACTGAAACAAGATTGCGAATGTTGCATTGGAAAATATTGCACAATATTTACCCCACAAATATTTTATTGTATAAAATAGGCATTTCCGTGAGTAATTGCTGTACTTACTGTGAGAACGAAATTGATTATATTGAACATTTTTTTTACTTTTGCCCGAAAATTATGTCCATTTGGAAATGCGTTGAGGATAAAGTGAATTGTAAATATAATATGATTATTAAGGTTATTGTCAGTTTGTTTGTTTCCTTTTGTACACAGCGAAAACAAAATCGAATAGAAATTATACATCCATGCATTTTTCATGGAATAACTCCCTGAAGTGTTGTTGTTGTTGTTGTTGTTGTTGTTGTTGTTGTTGTTGTTGTTGTTGTTGTTGCGAGAACAGCATGATAATATTCTGTGAGATAAAATCGGTTTTTGTTAGTTTGTTTTATTTTGTACAATAAAGATATTAAACATTTTTCGCCAAGATTTCATGGTCTCGCCTAGGTGACAATGGCCGCAAGCATAAACGTTGTTTTGACCACGAGTTGAATGTATGTAAATTTCTATTTGTGTCCCCAGAATAAGATTCTATTTGGGACATGAGGTGGTTGTACGCTAAGAAAAAGTTGGGTGTGTGGGGGTGGGGCCGGGAGGATGACGGGAGTGGGGCTGTACAAGTTAAAAGTTGCGTTGATAAAAGTTATAAGCGTTTGGTATTGGGCGTTGAGAATCATCCAATACAATTGACACTGGACATTTGAAGACGCAACAGTGGTCGACACGGGGAGCATCATAAACACCGCCCAATTGGATTGCATGACTTGACCGTCCTGCAGTGATGTCGTTCTCGTCGGCTATTGGTCAGTGGATTTTGAGAGCGCACGTGCCGGACAATTAAGGTGTTCATATGATTGGTTAATACACTGACACGGTTCTCACCCCTTTGAGAGGTCGTGGCCTACATAAAGTTAGTTCGTTTCGCAAATTAGCAAAAGTCCTCAAAAAAGTCGATAGTCACAGAGACTCTGTGTTCATAACAACCCAAAAACCAGAAGAAAAAGACCTGAGAGGCTACCTGGAGCTCTGCCTCACCTCTATGGTGACTGCTAGGCAGAAGCAGAGCCCCGAGGCTCTCATCAACTTATTAACGGATACCTACTGTTTTGTGACAAAAAATAAAGTGTCCGTCCCTAAACCAGACACCTATCTCATGGCCCTCAGCGCTCTCGCGGGGAGCAGAGATCTGTCGTCTGAGGAAATTCTCACAATTAAAAAATCACTGTAAGTCCCTTGTAATTCTGGACTCCCTAAATGGGGGGCAAAATAAAATAAAGCCAGCATAAATATATGATCGTCATTTGTCAACGGTATTAACTTAAACAAAGGGGACACACAGCTCGCAGGGAGCGAAGGGCATTGCCCCACCTCGCGGGCGTGTGCATGTTTTTTTTTGTTTTTTTTCCCTGATGGTTTTAAACTCCTGTTTTCGGATTACACAATAAACATAAAAACATGATTATATAAACGAGAGGATAGCTGTTTCCTCTCTCAGTTAATACTGCTAATGTGACGTCGCCTCCCCTGCGACTATTGTAGTGGCGGGGAGGTCGACGGACAACGCAGATAGATCTTTTTATCCTATTTAAAATTAACAAATGCCGCATAGCAACTCATGCGTGCGTCAATGAAATGATGTATCCAAATGTTACTACCTATAGAAGATCAGTATTACGTTTTGCGCATGTTCTTTATATTTTTCTCACAATGTTGTCACTTTTAAACCTTCTAACAGGTGGTCCTGAGTTTTATCTTTTTCTTAACGAAACTAAAATTGAATTAAAAATCCATGTTTTTAATGGTCCTTCCCCTAGGAAGTCAACGCATATAAAGGAAAAATTATCCCCGAGTATATTTCTCATTGCCCCACCCCCCTCCCTTATTCATGGAGAGCGGGGCCGGGGTCCTATCACGGTCGGGATTGCTTGGTCTTGCCCTTTTCTTTCCCTCCTTTTCTTCTTTTAGCGTATCATCAACTCATGTCCCTAAAAGGAAAATTTCCTGTGAGGACGTAAAGGACCCCCTTTTTTTTTTACAAATTAGCAATTGTCCGGTCAGACATCATATGGTGCGGGTGTTAAATCTGTCAGTTTGCAAGAGAGATAATTCGAGTTTGTGAGACTTGTTGCATACAGTGGTAAATACCTGATTTTGATGACTTTGGTGATCTTTTTCAGACGGGAGGAATAGCAGAAAGGCAAGAAAATAAAAGTGAGTGATTTTGATTCTATTGATTGTGCCTATGATTAGGTTAGATTGAATAGATTAGATTGTGCAAGCAGGATTCCACCATGGAATACATTTAATTTATATGAGGGTTAACGTTGTCTGTACCATCTCAGAAAAACTATCATATTTTCGACCTAAATCTGTGGATCTAAAAACATCATCTCGGTTATAATGTAGTATATAACAGCCTAAAGCATGTCACATTTATAGAACAAACAAAAAAAATAATAATTTGGCTAGTATCGTGTACACTACATTGGGGTGTGCACGTTAAAGATCCTACGATTGACAAAAGGGTCTTTCCTGGCAAAATTGTATAGGCATATATAAAAATGTCCACCAAAATACCCGTGTGACTTGGAATAATAGGCCGTGAAAAGTAGGATATGCGCCGAAATGGCTGCGATCTGCTGCCCGATGTGAATGCGTGATGTATTGTGTAAAAAAAACAAATCCATCTCACACAGAATAAATAAATCCCTGCGCCTTGAATATGTGCGCGATATAAATTGCATGCATAAAATAAAAAATGAAAAAAATAAAAAAAAATGATAAATAACTCCCTGCGCTTAGAACTGTACCCACGGAATACGCGCGATATAAGCCTCATATTGATTGATAGATTGATTGATAGTATTTTGCGTGTGATATTTTCCGAGTGTGATAAAACAAGTTAGAATGACAATAAATCGGAAAGACTTAGTTAGGGTTAGGGTTGGTGGCCGAGTGGTAACGCACTTGCGCTCGGAAGCGAGAGGTTGCGAGTTCGACCCTGGGTCAGGGCGTTAGCAATTTTCTCCCCCCTTTCCTAACCTAGGTGGTGGGTTCAAGTGCTAGTCTTTCGGATGAGACGAAAAACCGAGGTCCCTTCGTGTACACTACATTGGGGTGTGCACGTTAAAGATCCTACGATTGACAAAAGGGTCTTTCCTGGCAAAATTGTAAAGGCATATATAAAAATGTCCACCAAAATATCCGTGTGACTTGGAATATGTCACGTTTCAATATATCACTTAAGGTGATTATGAACCGGTTAATTACTACTAATTAACTAACCACACCACGGTCCACTCTCGCAGTCATACAATTAAATAGAGTCAACAAAAGTATAAGTTTCAGACGCCTGTTTATGTATAAACTCGCCACCTCCCTCGAGCCTTCACTCAAAATATGTTCCTTTTACGTTCTCAACACGTAATACAACCGGCCCGTGATCACTGACAAAATGCCAGTAGTATATAGAAAATTATAGTAACACGCTGATCCCGTGTAAATACAGTCAAATGAGAATGTTCTGTTCAAAAAAAGCTCTAGTTCATGCAGGGGTCACACACCCCACGTTGTCACTACTCCAATGAAATCACAGATAAGAAAAGACAACGGTGGTCAACGGGGTGCGTAAGACATGGTGCACTTAGCTTTCTTTCTGTATGCTGGTTAGCCGGTATGCTGGTTAGCCGGGTTGCTGGTTAGCCGGTTTGCTGGTTAGCCGGTTCGCTGGTTAGCCGGTCTGCTGGTTAGCCGGTCTGCTGGTTAGCCGGTTAGCGTAGCTTCCTCAGGTCCCAGCTCCAACGTCTGCAGCTAGCAATGTCCCGCCAAAGGCAGCCGTGCAGCGGTTACAGGAAAACGAACCGAAACGAAGGCTGCAAACAGAAAGCATCGGTGCACTAAACATGTCAGCTACCCCTCACCCACCACCTTAAAACATGTCATCTTTAAATATCTCATCGAGCACGTGGGCCTGCACAAAACGGACTTTTTACAACAACAAAACAGTCATTTTCCGTCCTTCTCTCCCTATCTGCAAAAACCATATACAGATTAGTATTTTAGCGTCACAGAGAGTAAATTATGCGCTAACCTGGAAAGAACAACAGAGAGTATTTCATTCCACAACACAGACTCATCAACAGCGTTAAATAATGATTTATTACCTCAAAAGCCTATGATTGTACTCTCATGGAAGCAAAAATCCGCTTCCTCCCTGGAACAGCCTCTGTTCGTCAACAGTGACCAAAAACGTCCAGAACCCCTTGTCGAATCCTTATGCGAAAGCCATCGCCGACGAAGGAAAATTGACGACTTGTCCTCAGCAAAATACGTGGCAGAGAGAAGAAATAACTCGTGGAAGTTCCCCTAGAGTGCCGAATATGATACTCGGTAAAAAACCATCATACTCTAGAAACGGTGTTAGATCCTTCCCCCTCTGCCGCTGGGTGTCAAGTGTGTCGTCCTTTGAGTCTCTGACAGACCACCTAGCCAAATACACGTGACTGACCTTGTCACCAAACCAGTCCAGCTATACACAATTCTGCCTCCCAAGCAGAAAAAAGACACGAGAAACTCGATCCGCGAAAATCCCGTGCGCGCTGTCAGCGAAAAACCGTCAGCCCTGTGACAGCAAAAACCCCCGCTGTGAAACTCGTGCGTTACAAAACATCCGTGCTAGTTGAGCACTGTCAGCAAACTCTGCTGTAGCCCAATATCACGTACAGGCGCTTTCTATCATAATCGACCAAGAACAGGCACTCCACTGAGTGACACTTTCTTGGTCTCTGTCACCCGATCGTGACACACCTCCCCTCTTCAAGACGAAACCTCGGTTTCGCTCACAGTCATGTTCTCCTCTACAGCCCGAGAGAGAAAGTCAGCTCCAACATTGTTGGCGCCCGGAATGACGCGTACCGTGAATTGGTACGGTTGGAGAATCAACGCCCAGCGCATAAGTCTGGCGTTTGCCAACCTTGCAACCTGAAGATATTGCAGAGGTTGATGGTCCGTCTCCAGACAGAAAGGTCGTCCGTACAGGTACGCTTCGAACTTCTGGATGCCCCAGACAATGGCGAGACACTCGCGTTCAACCGTTGCATACGCTGC
Source organism: Littorina saxatilis (assembly GCF_037325665.1). Classification (NCBI taxonomy): domain Eukaryota; kingdom Metazoa; phylum Mollusca; class Gastropoda; order Littorinimorpha; family Littorinidae; genus Littorina; species Littorina saxatilis. Next base: position 360,410 of record NC_090247.1, on the reverse strand, counting down.
CTCGGCCGAGGTCAGCTTACGGCTGGCGAAGCAAACAGGGTGCAAAAACCCCTCTGTCTCCTGAAGCAACACTGCCCCAAGTCCCTTCCCTGAAGCGTCTGTCCTCAGCACGAAGTCCTTGTTCAGGTCTGGTAGTCGGAGAATAGGCTGACTGGTGAGTCGCCTCTTCAGGGTGTTGAATGCGGAGCTGCATTCCTCAGTCCACACTACAACGGTCGGTTGTAGTTTCTTGGTAAGGTTGGTCAGTGGTAGTGCGATTTCGGCAAAGTGCGGGATGAAGCGTCTGTAGAAGCTGGCTAGGCCCAGGAAAGACCTGACTTCTTTCTTCGTGCGCGGTGGCTCCGCCTCCCGAATCTTCTGGATCTTGTCGTCCTCTGGAACGAGCAATCCCTCGCCGACAACATGACCCAGGAAAGACAATTCCCGAAATCCCAAGAAGCACTTGGACGGTTTAGCTCCCAGATTTCCGTCCTTCAACCTTCCGAACACGTCGCGCAGGGCGTCGAGATGTTCAGTCCATGTCTCAGTCGCGATCAGCACATCGTCGATGAAACTGCTGATGTCCTCGCGCTTCAATGGTTCCAAAAGTTTCCTCATCATGCGAGTGAAGACGGCACCTGCATTCTGTAGACCAAAAGGCATGACTGTCCACTGGAACTGGCCGAATGGAGTGGTAAATGCAGTCTTTGGGCGATCTTCCTCGGCAACTGGAATTTGCCAGTATCCCTTGGTGAGGTCTAATTTTGAAAAATACTTGGCCTTGGCCAAGTGACTGAAGAGGTAGTCCACATCAGGCATGGGTTCCGCGTCAAACGCCGTAATCTTGTTCAGCTTCCGGTAGTCGACACAGAACCTGACGCGTCCATCCTTCTTCTTCACAAGCACAATTGGAGAACTGTAGGGAGAGTTCGCTGGCTCGATGACGCCCAACTTTGTCATGTCGGCGATTTCCTTCCTGACCACCTCCTTCTGGGCATGAGGCATGGGATACTGCTTCGTCCTCACTGGCTGCTTCTCCAGCAAGTCGAAGGTAAACTCCTCTAGATGCGTCTGAAGTGGTATGTCTGTAAGGACCCGTGCTGCATCCTTCAGGATCTCTTGCAAGTCCGCCTGCTGGTCGTCCCCAAGATCAGGTGAGATGTGCACGTCCGAGTGATCCTCACTAGCCTCCAACGGACAAACTGGTACACGTCCTCCTCCCTGTTCTTCCGTTGTCTCGTCCATCACGACAGCAACTGCTTCTGTCACTTTGTCCTTTTCCCCGTAGGCAGTCCTTTCTATGTAGGCGCGCAGCAGGTTGGCGTGGTACAGGCGTGCTTTCCCGTTCATGACGATCCTGTAGTCGTTCTGGCCCACTTTCGCTGTCACCTCAAAAGGTCCTTGCCACTGCAGTTGTAACTTGTTGTGTTTGACAGGTAGAAGTAGCAACACCCGTTCTCCAATCTTGAAGCTGCGCGGCCGTGCCTTGCGGTCGAATCCTCGCGCGTAACGCTGTGCTGCTCTTCCCAGGTTCTCTTGAGCCAGTTTGCAGGTCTCTTCAATCCTGTTCCTGAGTTCTACGATGTAGGTCGCTGTCGTCTGCACCTCCTCGTCAGCTTCTTCGTCTGTCCAAGCCTGACGCAGGATAGCCATGGGACCGCGTACCTGTCTGCCGTACAACAACTCAAATGGGGAAAAGCCCAAGCTCTCCTGAGGAACCTCGCGGTATGCAAAAAGCAATGCTGGGATGTACCTGTCCCACGTGCGTGGTTTCTCCTGAGCTAGTTTCCTCAGCATGGTCTTCAAGGTGCCATTGAACCTTTCCACCAGTCCGTTGCACTGAGCATGGTAAGGAGTGGTGAAGTGCTGCTCCAGTGATAGCAGTCGTGCTGCCTCCGCCATCACTCCTCCCGTGAACTGCGTGCCTCTGTCGGTGAGTACCTCTGATGGAATTCCCAGCCGGGACCACATAGTAACCAGAGCCTCAGCTACTCGCGTGGCTTCAATCGATTTCAGAGGGATCGCCTCTGGGTATCGAGTAGCGTAGTCCACCATGGTCAAAATGTATCTGTTTCCGTCCTCAGACGCAGGCAAGATGGGCCCGATGATGTCCACTGCCACCCGACGAAAGGGTTCGTCGATGAGCGGCATCTTCTCTAAGGGGACCTTCCTCACCCTTCCTTTGGCAACCACCTTCTGGCACTTATCGCAGGACGCACAGAAACGTCGGACATCCGTGCAGATGCCTGGCCAGTAAAAGTGGCGCCAGACACGATCCGTGGTCTTCTTGGTGCCAAGATGACCTCCCAGAATCGAGTCGTGTGCCGTTGCCATGACACCCTCGCGAAACTCGCGAGGCACGACAACCTGTTTGAATGTACCTTCTTGGTTGCTGAACTCCCGGTAGAGCAACTTCTTGTCCCTGAGGAACCTTGACCTCCCATGCTTCCCGCTCAGCTTCACCTTCCCCGACTTCGCGTGCTCCCGAGGAGTTGCTAATGTCGGATCAGATGCCTGAGCCTTCGCGAGAAGCGCGGGGGTCACGTTCCCCAGGGCAGCTCGTGCAGCAGGTAGGGGTTTGAGAGGTTTGTCCTCTCGCTCCGCCTGTGCCCGCGTGAGCACTGAAATGACGTCGGGAGACCGATAAACGGGAACCTCCCTGGTGACGCCGTCCACAAACTGAACCCGGTTTCCAATGAGCAGGTCGCATGGAGGATCGTCCATGACGACGGCCACAATGGTCCCCGTGAACAACGGTGTTACGACCTTGATCACTGCCGTGTTCAAGTCGTAAGCGTGAGATGCCTCGGCCATTCTCACCCTGATGCTGTCTCCTGTGTAGGCCATAGCTGGAACTAGACTCGCCCGAACCACTATCATGTCTGCCCCTGTGTCCCGCAGACCTTCGCCCTTCACTCCGTTAACGTAGACGTTGCAGTGGGGCTGGAAATGTTTCCTGGAGCACGGAACGCAGAGTTGTGGAATTGTGCATGAGCTCGTGACGTCCCTTAGTTCCTCACTGCCAACAAAGTGTACACCCTTCTGGTCAGCCTGTCTCCTGTGGCAGTCCTTCTTCACGTGGCCCCGCTTGTTGCAGTAGTAACACTGGATGTCAGTTCTGGAACCTGATCCTTTGTGTCCCTGATCGTCCTTCCCGTCCTTGGGTCCTGAAGAACCTGAATTTCCCGATTTTCCCGGCCGTGAGCCTGAAGATTTGCCAGAGATCGCCTGGGCGTCCTCGTGTACTCTGATCCAGTCGGCTGCCTCCTGAGTAGTCTTTGGCTGGTGTTCCTGCACGAAGGTCACCACCTCAGGTCGCAGGCTGGACATCAGTTGTTCCATGACTATGAGGTCGGCAAGGTCGTCGACGGTCCAGTTCTTCTCGGCCATCTCCACCCAGCGCCGCAGGTAGAGATTAAGGCGTGCCACAAACTGATGGCTCAGCTCGCCGCTCAGTCTCTTGCTGTTACGCAGACGTCGTCTGTAGGCTTCCGCAGTCAGGTTGAAGCGCTGGAGTAACGCCTTCTTTAGTGCCTGATAGTCTCTCGCCTCGTCGTCCTCCAAAGCGTTGTAGAGCTGCAATGCGCGTCCTTTTAAACAGGTGCTAAGGCGGCTAGCCCACGTGGCCTCTTCCCACTTCTGGTCAGATGCAATGCGCTCAAACCGGCGTAAAAAGTCGTCGAGCTCGTCCTTGTCATCGTCGAACGTCGGCAGTCTCGTACGGTCGGCAACAAACGTCGGCGCGCTAGCCTGAGTAAGCGTACCCTTCTCGGCCTGTAGTCTAGCTAGCTCTAGCTGGTGATCGCGTTCGGCCTGTTTGTCCTGTCTGTCACGTTCTGCCTGTCGTTCCCTTTCTTGTCTGTCAAGTTCGGCCTGTCGTTCGGCCTGTCGTTCCTGTCTCTCAAGCTCGTCTTTCTTATCCTGTCGGTCACGTTCGTCTTTCTCTTTCCGTTCTTGTCTGTCACGTTCGTCTTGTCGTTCGGCCTGTCGTTCCTGTCTCTCAAGCTCGTCTTTCTTATCCTGTCGGTCACGTTCGTCTTTTCTCGTCTGTCGCTCTATGTCTTCCTTACGTTCTAACTCCTTGCGCTTAAGCAAACTACGCGCTCTAACGCGTGCGTCTCGCTCTGTCTGTTCCTCGCTACCAGGAGTCTCAAAAGTTAATCTCTTCGTAGGAGATCCCCCTGTAGCCATGGTTAGTTTAGCAAAGCTTTATCACAAAAGTAAGTCTAACGCAGCTATAGCTAGAACACGCGGTGATGAAAGCGATGGATACAAAAATCCAGCAACCAGAAAATGCAGAAGAAAAATCCAAACAGTGTAGAACAAAACGCGTAGCCTACTTTATGGCTGCTTTTTGCGGTGAAACAAAGTGTTTCCCACAGCCGTGGCCTACTTTATCGGCTGCTTTTTGCGGTGAAACAGAGTGTCTCCCACAGCCTTGGTTAGGACAGAAGTCCTCGGACCCTTCCCCCCCAAAATTCCAACAAAGTCAAAATATGGAGAAAAATCCAAGTAAAACAAGACGGTAGAAATGTAACCTGTTACAGAATGCGAAACAACAATGTAGAGAAAACTGAGTAAAACGAATAACAAATCCGCTAACCCCGCTCAGCTCTCTGCAACGGAAAACACTGAACGTACAACAACAAAGATTCACAAACAAAGGAAAGGGAGGTAATCACAGTTAGCGCATACAATAACTCACAAATTACAATTTACATTCCCTGCAAGATGTGAATCGCTTAAGGTGTGGTATATGATCAAAACTATACAAAAAAGGTAGCACCAAGCAGAAAATAAGTCGAGCACTGACGAGATTATCTGCTCTTAGTTATCCTTAATTGGTGGGTCTTTATCAGTTGGAAATTAACTGAGTAAATCCCGGCTTGGCCCCCATGTGTCACGTTTCAATATATCACTTAAGGTGATTATGAACCGGTTAATTACTACTAATTAACTAACCACACCACGATCCACTCTCGCAGTCATACAATTAAATAGAGTCAACAAAAGTATAAGTTTCAGACGCCTGTTTATGTATAAACTCGCCACCTCCCTCGAGCCTTCACTCAAAATATGTTCCTTTTACGTTCTCAACACGTAATAAAACCCGTGATCACTGACAAAATGCCAGTAGTATATAGAAAATTATAGTAACACGCTGATCCCGTGTAAATACAGTCAAATGAGAATGTTCTGTTCAAAAAAAGCTCTAGTTCATGCAGGTGTCACACACCCCACGTTATCACTACTCCAATGTAATCATAGATAAGAAAAGACAACGGTGGTCAACGGGGTGCGTAAGACATGGTGCACTTAGCTTTCTTTCTGTATGCTGGTTAGCCGGTATGCTGGTTAGCCGGGTTGCTGGTTAGCCGGTTTGCTGGTTAGCCGGTTCGCTGGTTAGCCGGTCTGCTAGTTAGCCGGTCTGCTGGTTAGCCGGTTAGCGTAGCTTCCTCAGGTCCCAGCTCCAACGTCTGCAGCTAGCAATGTCCCGCCAAAGGCAGCCGTGCAGCAGTTACAGGTAAACGAAACGAAGCGAAGGCTGCAAACAGAAAGCATCGGTGCACTAAACATGTCAGCTACCCCTCACCCACCACCTTAAAACATGTCATCTTTAAATATCTCATCGAGCACGTGGGCCTGCACAAAACGGACTTTTTACAACAACAAAACAGTCATTTTCCGTCCTTCTCTCCCTATCTGCAAAAACCATATACAGATTAGTATTTTAGCGTCACAGAGAGTAAATTATGCGCTAACCTGGAAAGAACAACAGAGAGTATTTCATTCCACAACACAGACTCATCAACAGCGTTAAATAATGATTTATTACCTCAAAAGCCTATGATTGTACTCTCATGGAAGCAAAAATCCGCTTCCTCCCTGGAACAGCCTCTGTTCGTCAACAGTGACCAAAAACGTCCAGAACCCCTTGTCGAATCCTTATGCGAAAGCCATCGCCGACGAAGGAAAATTGACGACTTGTCCTCAGCAAAATACGTGGCAGAGAGAAGAAATAACTCGTGGAAGTTCCCCTAGAGTGCCGAATATAATACTCGGTGAAAAACCATCATACTCTAGAAACGGTGTTAGATCCTTCCCCTTCTGCCGCTGGGTGTCAAGTGTGTCGTCCTTTGAGTCTCTGACAGACCACCTAGCCAAATACACGTGACTGACCTTGTCACCAAACCAGTCCAGCTATACACAATTCTGCCTCCCAAGCAGAAAAAAGACACGAGAAACTCGATCCGCGAAAATCCCGTGCGCGCTGTCAGCGAAAAACCGTCAGCCCTATGACAGCAAAAAACCCCACTGTGAAACTCGTGCGCTACAAAACATCCGTGCTGATTGAGCACTGTCAGCAAACTCTGCTGTAGCCCAATATCACGTACAGGCGCTTTCTATCATAATCGACCAAGAACAGGCACTCCACTGAGTGACACTTTCTTGGTCTCTGTCACCCGATCGTGACAGAATAATAGGCCGTGAAAAGTAGGATATGCGCCGAAATGGCTGCAATCTGCTGGCCGATGTGAATGCGTGATGTATTGTGTAAAAAAAATCCATCTCACACGGCATAAATAAATCCCTGCGCCTTGAATATGTGCGCGATATAAATTGCATAAAATAAAAAAAATAAAAAATAAATAAATCCCTGCGCTTAGAACTGTACCCACGGAATACGCGCGATATAAGCCTCATATTGATTGATTGATTGAAAGACTTAGTTATCGTACAGTAACAACATGTCATTTAATTACTTGATTTTGGGATAGTTTCGGAGCAGTTTTGAAAAAATTATTGCATGGGTTCAGTCTCGTTTTCACGTCCAAATCGTCAGAAAACTTTCCAAAATGTAAGACAAATTCTGCAGAGCAGCTGAGCTGCTCTTCACACAACTTTTCTGTCGGTGTCTGTGTGTCTGTTTCTCTTTCTCTCTATGTCTCTGTTTCTCTGTCTCTCTCTTTCTCTGGCTCTCTCTCTCTCTTTGTCTGTCTGTCTGTTTGTTTCTTTTTTGTCTCTCTTTCTGTCTGTCTGTCTGTCTGTCTGTCTGTCTGTCTGTCTGTCTGTCTGTCTGTCTGTCTGTCTGTCTGTCTGTCTGTCTGTCTGTCTGTAAAGCTGTCATAACTGTTCCTTTTATTTCTATCTCTTTCCTTGTTTTTGATTAGAATTTTGACTGTCTGCGGGATGAAAAAAAAGAGCATTTTAGCATTTCTTATTCTGTTAGTGTTAAGATAAAGATCAATTCAATTCAATTTAATTCAATTTAATTCAATACAATTCTCTCTCCCTCATTCTCATAAATCAGACTCAAACCATCCGTTGTCAGGGCCGTGAATGCTACTGACTGGATTGGAGATACTCTTATGTCGCCTAGCGCCATGCAAGTGATGAAACCATTCATAGCACCGATGCTGTGATTGTGCAGAGCTGCTCTTCACTGCTGTTCAGCAAACATCGTCCCCAAATACCTGTTTTTTTTCTAAAAATCACGCTGGAGGTTGCATTTTATGTAATAACCTCCTGCAGAGTGTGTGTGTTTTACTGCCTTGCTCTACAGTGTGTGTGTGGTTCTGCTGAGTGTTTGTGTTATACTGCCTTGCTCTGCTGAGTGTGTGTGTCATACCGCTTTGCTCTGCTGAGTGTATGTGTTTGTGTTAATTACTGTCTGTCTGTATATTCTTTTGTCTGTCCGTCTGTCACTCAAGGGTAAACCGGCACGGTTAGCCTAGTGGTAAGGCGTCCGCCCCGTGATCGGGAGGTCGTGGGTTCGAACCTCGGCCGGTGTCACGATTTCATCTTTCGCCTGTGTACATATTTCCCCCTCGATATTTACTCGAGACTGAAATGTTGTTTCCTGGTAAAATTAAGAAGGGAAATTATTTATGGACGAAAAGCATGTCAGTTTCTTGCATGTGAAGAAAATTGGTTGTGAAATTAAATAGATTTCACTCCCAAAATCGAATTCTTCGAAAACGTGTACCGAGTGGTTACGTCCCTTGAGTAAGAAGGGAAACTTTTTAGGATGAATCAAATTTCTAAGTTAAATAAAATAATTGGTTGGACAAATTTGGCCCCATGAATGTAAGGTACACAAGGTCGCTCATCAGTACTATCGAAGGGTGTTTTTTTTTTGTTCAGTGTAGAGTTTATACTAGATCAACGAGGCCGAAAATCGAAATATCAACACGGCGAAAGATGAAAACGTCACACCGGGTCATACCTAAGACTTTAAAATTGGCAATCTAGTGGCTGATCCACATCCCATTTTGGTGCAATCCCATTTTGCCGCCGTCCCATTTTTTGCCCCATCCCATTTTCGCGACATTTCACAAGCCAAGCGTCATTTTATAAAATTTATAATTTTGGATGATTAATGAGATGAGGATGATTATAATGATGATGCTATGGATTTCCAATTTGGATTGAGACTACGTGACAGGGCATTTTACTAACATGTCATAACAATAGCGCGACATCCCATTTTGACACCATATCCCATTTGGCCGCCATGCCGTTTCACCGTATTCCATTTATCCCCCATCCCATTGTCGCGACATTTCACAAGCCAAGCGTCATTTTACTACCGTGTCATAACAATAGCGCGTCATCCCATTTTGACACCATCCCATTTGGCCGCCATCACATTTTTACATTTAGTCAAGTTTTGACTAAATGTTTTAACGTAGAGGGGGGAATCGAGACGAGGGTCGTGGTGTATGTGCGTGTGTGTGTGTGTGTGTGTCTGTCTGTCTGTCTGTGTGTAGAGCGATTTAGACTAAACTACTGGACCGATCTTTATGAAATTTGACATGAGAGTTCCTGGGTATGATATCCTTAGACGTTTTTTTCATTTCTTTGATAGATGTCTTTGATGACGTCATATCCGGCTTTTCGTGAAAGTTGAGGCGGCACTGTCACGCCCTCATTTTTCAACCAAACTGGTTGAAATTTTGGTCGGGTAATGTTCGACGAAGCCCGGACTTCGGTATTGCATTTCAGCGTGGTGGCTTAAAAATTAATTGATGACTTTGGTCATTACAAATCTGAAAATTGTAAAAACAAATTTTTTTTTATCAAACGATCCAAATTTACGTTTATCTTATTCTCCATCATTTGCTGATTCCAAAAACATATAAATATGTTATATTCGGATTAAAAACAAGCTCTGAAAATTAAATATATAAAAATTATTATTAAAATTAAATGTTCCAAATCAATTTAAAAACACTTTCATCTTATTCCTTGTCGGTTCCTGATTCCAAAAACATATAGATATGATATGTTTGGATTAAAAACACGCTCAGAAAGTTAAAACGAAGAGAGGTACAGAAAAGCGTGCTATCCTTCCCAGCGCAACTACAATAACAATAACAATAACAATAACAGCACTTTATTGTCCATTAAAATATTACATAAAAATGGAAATTTTTCTTCGGCACACCCTGTCTGCCTGTAAACGATTATAACAACAATTGTATAGGACGACACACATAAAACATAAAACATAAAAGGGATACAATCAAATATGATATTGCACTATGTAAATTTACCCTCTCATATCACAGGAGTTGGGTTTCACAGCCGAGTAATCACATTACAAATATTTCCCACACACCTTCACATGTACACATTGTTTTTTTGTTTGTTTTTTTTCCCAGCCGACCAGCCTCTACGTGATGCGAGAAGAATTTAAAATGGTGACTGCAGAAGGCAGGAATGACTTTTTAAACTGGTTTTTGCGTGCCAAAGGGACCTTATAACGTTTACCTGAAGGGAGAATTTCGAAACAGGGGTTGAGAGGATGGATCGGATCACGGACAATTTTGAGAGCTTTCCGCTTAATGGCAGCTTCGTAGAGACTGGTCAGCTGTCGTTGGGGTTGCCCAACAAGCTTGCTAGCCGTCGCAACAATGCGGTGGAGTTTAGCTTTGTTTTTAACATTTGTGGTACCATACCATGTCACAATGTTAAAAGTCAGTATGCTTTCAATCAAACTGCGATACACAAGTTCCATAACACTTTGATTGACATTAAAATATTTAAGCTTCCTGAGAAGAAAAAGTCGCTGCTGAGCTTTCTTATAAACAGCATGAACATGATCACTAAAAGTCAGCTTATTGTCAATTGAAACCCCAAGATATTTGAAGGTTTCCACAAGTTCAACTTCCTTGTCGCTTATTCTCACTTTTTGGGGACCACAATTATCACTCTTTCCTCCAAAAATCATTTCTTTTGTTTTGCCTACATTCAACTGCAAGAAACTGGACTTGAACCATTCATTCAGAAGATCAACTTGGGTAAAATACTTTGACAAAGTTTCGTCGTCCTTCAGACGCCCAACGAGGGCCATGTCGTCTGCATATTTAATGAGGGCTAGAACTGGATCATTTAAAAGCATGTTGTTTGTGTAAATGGAAAAAAGGACAGGAGAGAGAACACAACCTTGTGGGGCCCCGGTGTTTAAAACAACTTCGTCTGAAAGCACAGAATGACCAAACAAACGGTTGCTGAGGCTGACACGTTGTGGCCGATCGCATAGGAACTCCCTGATCCAGAAAATCAAATTATTGTTCACATCTAACTGGACTAACCTCTGGATAAGTATATGGGGCTGAATCGTATTAAAGGCTGATGAAAAATCCATAAAAAGAACTCTAACCGTGTTCCCTGCTGTATCTAAATGGCTGACAATCATGTTGATAAGCGTGAGTGTAGCATCTTCGACGCCTCTCTTTGCCCTATATGCGAACTGAAGGGGGTCCATGCGATCTGCCACAGACTCAGTGAGCTTGTTACAAACAAGCCTCTCCATACATTTCGCTACTACCCCGCTCTTCTTGTCAATTTCACTGCCTATGTCGTGGGCGGTGGACTACGAGTATACGGTCTTGCTGCGTTGCATTGCGTTCAGTTTCATTCTGTGAGTTCGACAGCTACTTGACTAAATGTTGCATTTTCGCCTTACCCGACTTGTTTATTTCTTCTTCTTGCCAAGCCTCACTATACTACTATACTGCGTATTCAACTAGGAAGACATTCCGCTTACGCCAAATTCCATTTTTGCCACAATCCAAAATGTCGCGAAATAGAGATGGCGGCAAAATGGGATGACGGCAAAACGGCATGGCGACAAAATGGAATGTGGTGCTAGTGGTTTGAAACGGTGGTAAAATGACACATGGCCTATGAAATGTCGCAAAAATGGGATGGGGGCAAAATGGGATAACGGCGAAACGGGATTGCGCCAAAATGGGAAGTGGAGCTAATGGTACATGACATGGTGGTAAAATGACACTTGGCCTGTAAAATGTCGCAACAATGGGATGGGGGCAAAATGGGCTAACGGCGAAACGGGATTGCGCCAAAATGGGATGTGGAGCTAATGGTACATGATATGGTGGTAAAATGACACTTGGCCTGAGAAATGTCGCCAAAATGGGATGGGGGCGAATTGGGATAACGGCGAAACAGGACTAATAGATCCCTTGACTTGGGGTAGTGCGACTCTGTCACTGCTAGCTTTCCACTCGGAGGAAGCGACCGGAATTTCCCAACGATGGGACATCCTAGTAATGATTTTTTTTTTTTTTTTAATTCTTAAAATTAACAGAGTCGCGCTACCCCAAAAGTCAAGGAATTTCGTGTTTGTCCCTTGACTTTGGAGATGACAAGAAAATATCGGGCGCAAAAACGTGATTTGTAAAATGTTTCACAACATATGTCGCCTAGCGCCATGTATGTGATGAAACCATTCATATAGCTCTGCGGAAGCTCTGCACTTTTGGACGTCCCCATTTCACTGCTGTACAGCAAACATCGTCCCCAAATACCTGTTTGTTTCTAAAAAATCACGCTGGAGGTTGCATTTTATGAAATAACCTCCTGAAATGAGTTTTGACACTTTAGAATGGCATTTAACGCTCATTGAAGTTTTAAGAAACTTTCTAACACCTAAAACATTCATAGCACCGATGACGTAATTGTAGCTCTGCACTTTGTGGCCACATACGTCCCCATTTCACTGCCGTACAGCAAACATCGTCCCCAAATACCTGTTTTTCTAAAAATCACGCTGGAGGTTGCATTTTATGTAATAACATCCTGAAATGAGTTTTCACACTTTAAAATGGCATTTAACGCTCATTTAAGTTTTAAGAAACTTTCTAACACGTAAAACAAAAGAGACCCCAAATGCCTGTGTTTTGAGCAAGATGGCATTTTGATACACAGCCGACCCCAAATGACTGCAAAACCACCTATGTGTGTGTGTGTGTGTGTGTGTGTGTGTGTGTGTGTGTGTGTGTGTGTGTGTGTGTGTGTGTAGCGATTCAGACTAAACTACTGGACCGATCTTTATAAAATTTGACATGAGAGTTCCTGGGTATGATATCCTCGGACGTTCTTTTCATTTTTTGGATTAATGTCTTTGATGACGTCATATCCGGCTTTTCGTGAAAGTGGAGGCGGCACTGTCACGCTCTCATTTTTCAACCAAATTGGTTGCAATTTTGGTCAAGTAATCTTCGACGAAGCCCGGACTTCGGTATTGCATTTCAGCTTGGTGGCTTAAAAATTAATTAATGACTTTGGTCATTAAACATCTGAAAATTGTAAAAATAATATTTCTTTTATAAAACGATCCACATTTACGTTCATCTTATTCTCCATCATTTTCTGATTCCAAAAACATATAAATATGTTATATTTGGATTAAAAACAAGCTCCGAAAATTAAAAATATAAAAATTATTATCAAAATTAAATTTTTGAAATCAATTTAAAAACACTTTCATCTTATTCCTTGTCGGTTCCTGATTCCAAAAACATATAGATATGATATGTTTGGATTACAAACACGCTCAGAAAGTTAAAACGAAGAGAGGTACAGAAAAGCGTGCTATCCTTCTCAGCGCAACTACTACCCCGCTCTTCTTGTCAATTTCACTGCCTTTGCCATGAGCGGTGGACTGACGATGCTACGAGTATACGGTCTTGCTGCGTTGCATTGCGTTCAGTTTCATTCTGTGAGTTCGACAGCTACTTGACTAAATGTTGTATTTTCGCTTTACGCGACTTGTTATATTTTTAATTTTCAGAGCTTGTTTTTAATTCAAATATATACTGTTCAAAAAAAGAAACGCATAGCTTGTAATATTTGGTTAATTTAGTTATATGGCTACAAGGATATCCACCAAACTGCAGAAAATGTTTATCTGGTCGTCGACCTTTCGTCCATTGCCACAAGTGAGCTCTGCACGTGACGCATGCGTTATCAGTGGCTACAATGTCAAAATTGCTCATTTGGCATGACCACTCGTCATGCTTCAGTGTAATCTCGTGAAACTCGGGGAATATTGAGCTCTCACCATGTCTTCCAAAACCCATAAAAGCGGATTGTTCGCCACAAAGAAATCAGACGACAATTCAGCGACGAAAGATGGCCCGATTGAGCAGAGAAGACCGCCAAATTGCATTGGGTCGTTTACAAGCAGGCCAAAGTCAAAGTGCAATCGCCAGGCACTTCCACGTGTCCCAGAGCACCATCAGTAGACTGTGGGGCAGGTTTCAAGCCACTGGCTCCGTTGCTGACTTGCCACGAGCGGGAAGACCAAGGGCGACAACTGCTGCTCACGACCGCTTCATACGGCTCCGCCACCTCCGGAATCGTTTCCTGTCGGCCTCATCTTCTGTCCAGGCTCTCCCCGGGCCACACCGATTATCGGACCAGACCGTGCGGAACCGCTTGCATGAAGCTGGTTTGAGAGCTCGCAGACCTCACAGAGGAGCTGTCCTCACCCGCCGCCATCGCCAGAACCGAGTGCAGTGGGGCAACCAGCACCTTCGCTGGACCGTCCGGAATCACTGGAGACACGTGTGGTTCAGCGACGAGTCCTACTTCCTGCTCCAGCGACATGATGGTCGGAGGAGGGTCTACCGGAGAGTAAACGAACGTTACGCGCCCAACTGTGTGGATGAGGCACCCGTTCATGGTGGTGGAGGCGTCATGGTGTGGGGGGCGATCAATACCGCTGGAAGGAGCACCCTGGTGCACGTCCAAGGGCGCATAACTGCCCAGCGATACGTGGAGGAAATTCTGCGCCCACACGCCCTTCCTCTTCTGGCTGACCAGGATGCCATATTCCAGCAGGACAACGCTCGCCCGCACACAACACGACTCACCACCCAGTTCCTCACCGACCACCATGTCCAGGTGCTTCCCTGGCCATCCATGTCGCCAGACATGAACCCGATAGAACACCTCTGGGATGAATTGGACAGACGTGTGCGCAGGCGAGAAGAAGCGCCGGCAAATCACCGCGATCTATTGCAGGCACTTCAGGAGGAGTGGGACACCATCCCACAGCAAGATATCCGGCATCTGATCCAGTCCATGCCCAGAAGGTGCCGGGCAGTTGTTGCTGCTCAAGGCAGTCACACCCCCTACTGACTTGACAGCCTCGGCACCCAATCGTATTGATTGACTGATTGATGTGAAGATGCAAATGAACTGTGTGTGCATTCAACTGTGTCCATACCAAATTTCAAACAAATAATCTAAATATTGGATTTTCTGTTAATTTTTTCGAAAAATAAAACAAATTTGGCAAGTAGCAACTATGCGTTTCTTTTTTTGAACAGTATAACATATTTATATGTTTTTGGAATCAGGAAATGATGTAGAATAAGATGAACGTAAATTTGGATCGTTTCATATGAAAAAAACAAATTTATTTTAAGCCACCAAGCTGAAATGCAATACACATGTACCGAAGTCCGGCCTTTGTCGAAGATTGCTTTACACAAATTTCAATCAATCTGATTGAAAAATGAGGGTGTGACAGTGCCGCCTCAACTTTTACAAAAAGCCGGATATGACGTCATCAAAAGTATTTATCGAAAAAAAGAAAAAAACGTCCGGGGATATCATTCCCAGGAACTCTCATGTAAAATTTCATAAAGATTGGTCCAGTAGTTTAGTCTGAATCGCTCTACACACACACACGCACAGACAGACAGACACACACACACACAGGGTTAGTACTCCCCGGTTAACGTCACTACCGTTTAAGGTCACACCTCTGATAACATCAATCAGGGTGTTGGTCCCGACCTAAAGCCTTCTTTGTATGACTAAGAAAACCTCGCTTAGCGTGACCTCGGATACGGGAACACCTCTTTTTAGGTGACCCCCGTTCTGGTCTCTAAATGCAGAAGACCACCGCTTAAGATCAAGCAAAACTGAAACTGAAAAAAATCTCCCAATTTTGCGGTCTTGACAGAGGGTTTTTTCTCCATATGACATCAAAAGAGAAGTGATGCACAAATGTAAACGTCATCAGATTATTTGGCCCGATTATTTCCGGTTAACGTCACTACCGTTTAAGGTCACACCTCTGATAACATCAATCAGGGTGTTGGTCCCGACCAAAAGCCTTCTTTGTATGACTAAGAAAACCTCGCTTAGCGTGACCTCGGATACGGGAACACCTCTTTTTAGGTGACCCCCGTTCTGGCCTCTGAATGCAGAAGACCACCGCTTAAAATCAAGCGAAACTGAAACAGAAAAAAATCTCCCAATTTTGCGGCCTTGACAGAGTTTTTTTTCTCCATAATTATTATGACATCAAAAGAGAAGTGACGCACAAATGTAAACGTCATCAGATTATTTGGCCCGATTATTTTACCCCAAAGAGAAGGATGAGGAAATCTTTCGCAAATAAAACTTGGAAAAAAGTTCCCGCCAAAAAAGTCGCTGAACCAATCAAATTGCCAACGGAAACCACTTTGACAGAGTGAGACCCGTGGATGATGACAGATGTAACTGCAGTGTGCCCGCTCCCCTTCTGCAGAGGCATGACCTCATGTTGTAATGCATGTCATAAGCGATATTTGAGTAGTGCCAATTTTAGGCCAAAATAAAAGACATTGTTGAAGATTTGAGATATTTGGAAGCTCGCTCTCTCTCTCTCTCTCTCTCTCTCTCTCTCTCTCTCTGCAACAGTTCGAGCTCTGAAGCAATGCCAATTTTATATGGGGTCCCACAAGGCTCGGTCCTCGGACCTTTATTATTTTCTGTCTACATCAATGACTTACCATTACACATATCCTCTGGACAGTGTGATATGCTAGCTGATGATACTACTATTCATACCTCAGGTGATGATATTACTTCGGTAGTCGACACGCTTCAGAAGTGTGTCGATGATGCTGTAGAATGGACGCATTTAAACCACATGTCTCTCAATCCAGAAAAAACAAAGTATATGCTAATTACTACGCGTCAAAAACGACAAGTCATGTCGGAACCAAAGAAGTGCATTTCTGTTGATAGTCAGCTGATAAACGAGGTTAGTGAACACAAAATTTTGGGTGTAACTATTGACAACAATCTAACATGGGGCCCTCATGTAAGTAACTTATGTAAATCTACAGCAAAAAAAGTTCATCAGTCTGCAAAGATTAAACATTTTCTAAATTTTGATGCGCGCAGAACATTTTTTCAAGCGCATGTGCAGTCTGGAATAGACTATGCATCAACCCTTTGGGATTCTGCAAGTGATGCAGCTTTAAGACCCCTAAAATCTTTGCACAGACGCGGAGTAAAAGTTGTTCTGCTGAAAAACAGCACCCTCTCTAATCATGACTACAAAAAAGCTGAAATTCTTCCACTTTCATCCAGACTAGCGTTTAACAAGGCAAGGTTTATGCATAAAATAGTTCTTGGACGTGTACCAGACTATTTAACTAAAAGAATATTATTAACTGAGACTTCATCAAGCCGCACGAAGAAACTAAATGTTCCCCTCCCTAGAATTGACTTGTATAAAACTAGTCTGGCATATTCAGGTCCATTTCTGTGGAATGGTTTACCAGTCTCTCTCAGACAGCCACTTTCTGTTGCCAGTTTTAGAAGACATACTTTTTTGTATATGCTTTCATCGTCGTGTGGCACTTAATGCCTCGATCAGGTACTGCTGTTTGATAAGTACATGAAGATCTACTTGTATAATCATTTCATTTCAGTTAAGTTGTTTTTTTAATGATTATGTGTACAATGTGTACATGTGTGTGTGTGTGTGTGTGTGTGTGTGTGTGTGTGTGTGTGTGTGTGCGTGCGTGCGTGCGTGTGTGTGTGTGTGTGTGTGTGTGTGTGTGTGTGTGTGTATGTGTGTGTGCGTGTGTCTGTGTGCGTGTGTGTCTGTATGTGCATGTATGTCTGTGTGTGTCTGTGTGCATGTGACCGTGTGTGTCAAAGTGTGTGTTTTAATGTATACCATTACCAATGACCATGTATGCTATGAACATTTTTTTTTCCTCTTTGTCTGATTTAATAACCATGTTTTTATGTTTTTGCTTTGCTTCTTCTTCTGCTTTAATATTATGCACTGGTTAGTTAATTCCCTCTTGGGCGAGGGCTGGATGAAAAAAGATCTTTGCTGTATCTACTCCATTACCCTCGAAAAATAAAGTTGGTTCGTTCGTTCGTTCGTTCGTTCTCTCTCTCTCTCTCTCTCTCTCTCTCTCTCTCTCTCTCTCTCTCTCTCTCTCTCTCTCGCTCTCTCTCTCTCTCTCTCTCTCTCTCTCTTTTGTTCCCCCTCTCTCTCTTCTCTTATGGTCTCTGTTTCTGTCTGTCTCTCTCTCACTCTCAGTCTCCGACCCCTCTCCATATGCCCTCTCGCTCTTTCTTTGCCCCTCTGGCCATCTCTCTCTCTCTCTTCTATCATGTCTCTTTCTCTCTCTCAGCCTCCAATCTCTCTCTCTCTCTCTCTCTCTCTTCCTTTCAATTTCCACCCCCCCTACTCTCTCTCTCTCTCTATCGATCTCCCTCTTTTTAACTCTATGTCTCTCTCTCCGTCTCCTCTCTTTATCTCTGTCTGTCATGATCAGTTTGTCTGTGTCTCTCCTCTCTTTCTATGTCTGTCTGTCTTACCTCACCTCCTCCTCTCTCTCTCTCTCTCTCTCTCTCTCTCTCTCTCTCTCTCTCTCTCTCTCTCTCTCTCTCTCTCTCTCTCTCTCTCTCTCTCTCTCTCTCTCCTAATGCAGCTGATGGTCTCTGTGTCAGTGTCAGTATATAGAGATTACACAACGTCATCGAGTGAGGGACCGAAAAATATTGAAACTCGAGGATGATTTTTTTGTGGTATCAACCGAGACCGACACAAAAAAATCATCCGAGAGTTTCAATATTTTTTGGTCCCTCACAAGATGACGTTTGTGTAATTTGTGTATACAATGATAAATTGATTGTATACAATGATCAATCTCTATACCTTCCTGTCACTGGAAGCAGCAACACTTGAAAGCATAAGTTCCCTTGACAAACGTCATTTATGATTGGCGTCATCTATGAATGACGTCACTGTCTAGACAAGACAAGTGCCGGTATCGGCAAACCTTGTCGCGGCAAAGGGCTATGACCCGTG
>NC_090247.1:269501-337001 GCF_037325665.1 Littorina saxatilis | reverse complement strand
GTCAGCATTCACGTTCAGTACAAATTCAGATAGAAACTACAAGTCTGCGTTCACATATGCCTCTACAACGAGTTCGAAGACACAGCAGCAGGGTGAAGACTTAAAGTTTCACCTCGGTATGCACATATTTTCGTGTCAGATTCCAATATCGGTTGGATTTGACTGATTTATATACATGTGTGTGTGTGTCTGTGTGTGTGTGTGTTTGTGTGTGTGTGTGTTAAGTTTCTGTCACATTATGTGTGTGTGTGTGTGTGTGTGTGTGTGTGTGTGTGTGTGTGTGTCCGTCCCACGACTCTCAGTTTCCTTTAGAAAATGTGTGTAACTGTAAGTAAGACTAAGAGAGGTTGTTTGATTGTTATTGTTTCTTGTGATATCCGAGATTGGTTCAGCAACAGTTTAATATCCTGTTTTATAATCAACCACCTCTTTAAAAACTATTCAGATTAAAGGTGTATCACATTACAAGGTGGAGCTATCTAGGTTCCAGAAAACTATTCAGATTAAAGGTGTATCACATTACAAGGTGGAGCTAGCTATAGGTTCCAGAAAACTTAACTTTTTTTACAGTTTGATTGAACTTTAAATTTTGTTAAAAGTTTTAATCTCTTTCTAAAACAAAATATGAAAAATATTGAGAGGGACACGACCTGGAGAGAGTGAGACTCAGAGAGAGAGAGTAGAACGGATCACACAAGCAAGAAGCTTGAAGAAATTGTTATGTCAGGGATAGATCCTGGTTATTCAGTCCAAAAATGTGTTTTCTTTCAGCGAGTAGAAGCTTGCTTGACAGAGCCTGCTACTATGTGATGAATTCCATTGTCTTCATTGCCTTTATCATCACTTTCCCGGTGTCTGTCTGGTTTGCAATCAAGGTAACTATGAGTAATCTGCTTGTAAGTTTATATACTGCTGAATTTCTGAATTTAAGCATATAATAGCTAGTGTGTACAAATGTAATGATAGATATATATATTTGTTGTTTTTTGCAATAGTATCAATCAGTTAAATATAATGAGGTGATGAAATAAAAAAGTCAGCTAAGCCTCTAAACAATTATAATGCTGTTGTCTGTATGGTCAGAGCTTTTAGTGCCTTTAATTATGATTTGTCACTATGCTGTCTACATATTACTTGCTTAATGATAATTTGTTATGATTCTCAATATAATATCCATCAGTTAATAATGACAGTAACATTTTGGAAAGTTGATTGAAGCAAGAAGCTTCTGTTGAGAGTTTGCAGGCTGTGCGTGAGTGTGACAGCTATGTACGGTAAAAAGAAAACGTGTGGCACACAAAACGCTCACCACAAGTTGACTCTGAAAGGAGAATTAAGCTCAAGAACACAGGAGTACTAGATTAGAACTAGAAGAAGAAGAAAGAACCAAGAGACCTTTATTATAGTATATGGTTTACTTTTAGTACTTTCAGTTCAACTTCAATAGAAAAATTAAAAACATTTCCCTCCATTCTGATACTGAAGGTTTAACAGTGACCTTCACCTGCCAAATGAGGTTGTTTAAACAGTGACAGTGAAAATGATAGTTAATCATGTTTCTATAGTGCATGTCAGGATAACAGCCCCACACACTTTACAATTTCAATGCAAGAAACATAAAACACACAAACACACACACACACACACACACACACACACACACACACACACACACACACACACACACACACACAGTCACATTCAGTGATTCACGCTATAGCATACAAATCATAAAAATACAACAGAAATAGCAAACTAAACGATCTTAGCAATAAGACCAAGCACAAAGTCAATATAACTCTTTTTAAATGTTTTGTTGCTTTTTAAAGTCAGCCTTTTGAATTTAATTGTTATGGGTTTTTTCTTCTCATTTTTAGTGTAACTAACCTCACTTTTGACTGTATTTTTTCCAGGTTGTTCCAAACTTTGAGAGACTGGTAGTCTTCAGATGGGGAAGACTTTATCAAACAAAAGGACCTGGTATGCCTTTTTTTTCTTTTAGCATTTAATGGTAATCTCGGTATGTTCGAAAGGGATATATTGTTGCAATTGCTGGTTTATTTGTACATTTGCTGAAGTGGCCTAACAATTTTTCTTCGCAATTTTCAGAGGTTTCAGGCAGTCCTTGGCATCCTCACCTTTTGTGTGATGTTGAATTGAAGCGCACCAGTGAATAGGTGTTATAAATGTGCCTTTCAGATTATATCCCAAATGATCTTTTATCGCAGATAGCAAAAAACAAATGATGTTTCTCAGATTCCTTTAACCTATTTCTAGGTCAGCTGAAACTACTAGTTTTAGTGTGCATTTTGCTTTCTTCTGAAGTGCCTTGACATTTTTTAATTTTTTGTTTTACTTTTAGGCATGGTGTTTGTGATGCCCTTTGTGGATCGATGTCACAAGGTGGACATACGGATGAAGGCTTTTACTGTCCCCCCACAACAGGTAAGTTGGCTGCAGATTTCGTGGTGTGTAGTCGCCATCGAACTCACAACTCACGTGTTCAATGGTTTGGGTTTATTAGCAAGCGGCCATGATAGAGAGAGAGCAAGGGAAGCAATCCCATTAGCAATCTCATTAGCAAGACATTGGTTATTTCCCTTAGACCATACTGACGATCACTACATGTTTGTTTTTAAAAGACACGTACCTCCTTTCTGTTTAAATCATAATGTGAACCGTCTCAGATCCACCAGCTGCTCTTCACAATCACAGACAATAGTTTCAGTTTGACAGATTGACAAAATGTATTAATTCCGCTTCACGCGGCATGTTTATTGTTGGTGTCAATGGTCCTAAATCTAGTGTTGGACACCCCGCCGAGTGCAATATTTTTATTATGAAAAGGAAGTTTGACTAAAAAGAAAAGGGCAGACTTTTCAATCTGCTGGTTGCCTCCCTTGTTTTAACAGGCAGTGTTTGGTAATGGTGACAGAGAAGCAGAAATGATGCTGAAATATACATACTAAACAAGAAAGCTGACAGTGTGTGTGCATGCAGTGACCCACAGCACTGAGGAATGTATAAATCATTAGAAGACAAGCAGCAGAATATGTTATTATGGGTTAATTTTGTAAAAAGTCAGTTTCCTCAATGTTAAAAGCATCTGACGTCACTGTGGAACATGAATATTGCATCAACATAACATAAAGCTAGACACCGCTCAGCAGCTGACATAAGCATGTGACGTGATGATACGATTGGTCCCTGACGTAGTGTCATCAACTGTCTCATAAATGATGTTTGTGTAAATGAATGGCACACTTGTGGTTATGGTGACGTGCAAATCTTGTTTTGCTGCCAATTTTAATGTTTCGAAATTCAACATATTTTTTCATTCAAAATCGATTGCAAAGACGTTTGTTAAAGTTAAACTTTAAATTAAAAGAGATGCTTTGTTGTAGAATACTCCCAAGCAGCTATTATAATTTGTGTGTGTGTGTGTGTGTGTGTGTGTGTGTGTGTGCATGTGCATATGTATGGGTGGGTGTGCGTGCATGTGTGTGCATTTTCTTGCAGGTGATAACTGGTGATGGGGCTATCATAGAGGTTGGAGCTGACGTGTACTACCATATCGCCAACCCGGAATTCTCCATCACAAATGTCCAGAACTTGGACAAATCCACTCGAGTCCTGTTACAGACAAGTTTGTTGAACCAGCTTGTGCAGCTGCCTCTCTCAAGGATTGAGAGTCAACGTAATGCTATTGCTCAGAATGTACAGGTATGTACTGTTCATTTATGATATTTGACTCGGCATTGCTGTCTTTCGAAGCTTGTTTGGTGTTCAAATATTAGTAAAGTTATTGATTTTGCTGTGTGAGTGTGTGTGCAGTATATTTAATAATAATAATAATAAGAACATTTATATAGCGCTAAATCAAAAACTTTCGTTAAAAAGGCTTGCTCTAAGCGCTTGACATCTAAACTAAAACGTCATTCACACTCTTTACAATGATGTACAAGAACTTCATGTCGCACTCTTTCATTCAGTATAGCACCATTCACACAGTTGTTATTCTGTACAAGACAATAAGTTAGTCTAACATTTAGAATGTTCATAAGATGAAAACCAGACTGATTAAAACAACTGCTTAGTGCTAACAAAGCATGAATCTTAATGATAACGTAATACATGTTTAACTGTTAAGACCATAAAAAAAACCTATATGCTAAAATAACTTCGAACTTTTAAGAACTTCTTATAAGATACACAGCACATCTAGATAAACACCAGAATGATAAAACAAAAGGCAACTCGTTAAAACTATTAAATGCATCAATGTCTAAAACACGAAAGACTCAAATATAAAATTATAAGATACACAATTCTCTAGAATTGTTTATTAAAACTGAAACCGACCTGCTCAAAGTAAACCATACCCACCCCCTCCCTACCCACCCCCAACCCTCCTCCTACACTAAATACTAATTATTTCTACTCTTAACTTCCCAACTACACGTTATCCATAAACTATGCACAGGAACATGTGTGTCAGCATTATGTGGCACCGACATGACTTGTGCATATCTAGCTTACAGCTAAGGGTTAAAGTTAAAGGACTACTGCAGTGAAAAATTATATTTATAATAATTTAAAACAAAAGACAAAAATAACAAGCTGAATAGAGATGGAACCGTTACAGAACAGGATGGCAAAATGTTGCGACTTTAGGAGTTGTGTTTCTGGAAGAGGTGAGTTTTGAGTGCTCGCTTGAATGACTGTACTGACTGAGAGTGGCGAATGTGAGAGGGGAGAGAGTTCCATTGAGTAGATGCGCAAAATGCAAAAGTGCGTTGTCCGTATGCTTTTGATTTTGTGTGTGGGATGACTAGGGTGCGGCTATCAGAAGAGGAGCGGAGTTGTCTAGCAGGAGTGTATACAGTGAGAAGTTCAGAGAAATAAGCAGGAGACGAGGCAGAGAAGAAGTGAAAGCAGAGAGTGGACAGTTTGTATTCAATGCGGGCTTGGATGGGTAACCAGTGGAGTGTGCGGCGAAGTGGTGTGACATGATCTTTTTTTCGTGCTTTGAGGATCAGGCGTGCTGCAGAATTTTGAACTTTCTGTAGTTTGTGCAGGAGGTAGAGTGGACAGCCAGAGAGAAGAGAGTTACAGTAGTCAAGTTTAGAAAGAACAAGAGAGCAGACTAGAGTGTTTGTAGTTTGAACGGACAGAGTATGGCGGATGGTTGCGATCTTGCGGAGTTCAAAGTATGCGGACCTACAGATGTTGGAGATGTGCTTGTTGAGTGTCATGTCTGAGCAGATGGTGAAGCCGAGGTTTCTAGCTGAAGAAGAGAAAGAGATGTCGGTATTGCCTACTTGGACAGACGAAGGTTGAGAATTTGGGAACTTAGTGGACTTTTTCATGCACAGAAGTGCCTCTGTCTTATCATCATTTAGTTTTAACTTATTTTCTACCATCCATGACTTAACATCTAAGATACAGGTCTGAATGGTCTGGATGGCGGCATGTGTCTCAGCGGGGGAACTAGGCTTATACAAATGGGTATCATCAGCAAAAGACTGGTTTGAAACGGAATGATTTTGAATGAGGGCATTGCTGAATGCTGAGTGGTGGTCGTCATGCAGAGTGAAATGAATGAGTGACAGAGTCTGCATGTGAGCGTGCCAGTGAGCAAGTGTATTAAAGAATGAGTTTGTAACCGGAGCCCTAGCTGAGGGTCCGTATCCTCATTAATTGTTCTCAGGGGGAGGCTGAAGATTGCCGAGGAGAGCAACTATGGTTATCTTACCTTTACTCTAGCCCTATGAAATGTAGCTGCACAATCAGTCTAGTCTATGCCTCCCCTGTGTGTGTTCATGTGTGTGTGTGTGTGTGCGTGCGTGTGTGTGTGCGCATGCATTAATGTGTGAAAGGTAAATAATTACCATCATTCTGCTCTTCTTCCCTCACCTGTAGACCTACTCATTCTTTAATACACTTGCTCACTGGCACGCTCACATGCAGACTCTGTCACTCATTCATTTCACTCTGCATGACGACCACCACTCAGCATTCAGAAATTATTATTTTATTGATGTCAGCAACTTAAGATTTTGATAAAAAAATTTGTTTACATGTTATGAGCACTGTTTTATGTGTTGTTTTAACTCTGTTCACAGGATACTTGTTTTAACTCTGTACACAGGTGTTGTTTTAACTCTGTTCACAGGATACTTGTTTTAACTCTGTTCACAGGATACTTGTTTTAACTCTGTTCACAGGATACTTGCAATAAGGCATCGGGCGCCTGGGGCATTGACATTTGCAGACTAGACATGTGAGTAAAATCGTGAGTATACAAGGTAAAACAAATTTGTTTTAAAAGAAACTGCTCATTTAACAAAGCCAAATGGGCAACATATTTCATATTCTCATATTAATATAATGTTTTCAGTTTATTCATTGAAACATAAATGTGCAAACAAAGACAAATTCATAATTCACAGAGCAAAGATTGAGTGAATATTTTTAACCTTGTATATTCCTCTGTGGAAGCTTGACGTCTGAAATGATTAAGCTGCAAGTACTAAAGCATGGCTAAACTGGAGTATAACCACATAGATACATTCTCTTTTGTATTTATGAATCTGGACTTGACATGCACACAGATAAACCAGAAAAAGAAATATCACTGGCAAAATTGAGAGGAACATTTACAGAGAAAATGAAACTGAAGTAACTTATGAGCCAGAAAATGTCTTTTAATTACAGCCAGGGAAAGAGACATTTTAACACAGAAACTGCATGACTACAGCAGAGTTACCTCCCTTTTAAGACCCCTGAGGTTAAGAATTCCCCCATTCTCAGACTGTACTGTTTTTTTTCTGATAACTTCTGTTAATCTACCTCCATTTTCAGACTCCCTCCTTTTTGAGACCTGCGCAGATTTTGTTAGATTTGTGGAGGTCTTAAAAGGGGGGTTCCACTGGAATGTCTTGTACAGTGTAATGTTGTAATGTCTTGTACAGTGTAATGACTTGTACAGTGTAATGTCTTGTACAGTGTAATGTCTTGTACAGTGTAATGTCTTGTACAGTGTAATGTCTTGTACAGTGTAATGTCTTGTACAGTGTAATGTTGTAATGTCTTGTGCAGTGTAATGTCTTGTACAGTGTAATGTCTTGTACAGTGTAATGTCTTGTACCTGCACTGTAATGTCTTGTACCTGCACTGTAATGTCTTGTACAGTGTAATGTCTTGTACAGTGTAATGTCTTGTACAGTGTAATGTCTTGTGCAGTGTAATGTCGTGTACCTGCACTGTAATGTCTTGTACCTACACTTTAATGTCTTGTACACTGTAATGTCTTGTGCAGTGTAATGTCTTGTACAGTGTAATGTCTTGTACAGTGTAATGTCTTGTACAGTGTAATGTCTTGTACCTGCACTGTAATGTCTTGTACCTGCACTGTAATGTCTTGTACAGTGTAATGTTGTAATGTCTTGTGCAGTGTAATGTCTTGTACAGTGTAATGTCGTGTACCTGCACTGTAATGTCGTGTACCTGCACTGTAATGTCTTGTACCTACACTTTAATGTCTTGTACAGTGTAATGTCTTGTGCAGTGTAATGTCTTGTACAGTGTAATGTCTTGTACAGTGTAATGTCTTGTACAGTGTAATGTCTTGTACCTGCACTGTAATGTCTTGTACAGTGTAATGTCTTGTACAGTGTAATGTCTTGTACCTGTAATGTCTTGTACCTGCACACACCCCTTAGTCGCACCAGGCAAATTTCATGTTGGTGTATTATTCTTGTGCAGTTCTCAGATCAAGGTGCTACAGAAACCACCAACCAATCAGCCCAAGCCGTCAGTGGTCATGCCGCCAGGATTGGCTGCGTTTGGTGGTTTGGGGGCTGCTGCACAGAGCCTGAGCGCCGGCGCTGTTCCGGAAGCATTCCAGCAACTGGCTTCTGCTTTCATGACATCGCAGGGTGAGTTTTGACCAGGCTTTGCTTTCATGACATCGCAGGGTGAGTTTTGACCAGGCTTTGCTTTCATGACATCGCAGGGTGAGTTTTGACCAGGCTTTGCTTTCATGACATCGCAGGGTGAGTTTTGACCAGGCTTTGCTTTCATGACATCGCAGGGTGAGTTTTGACCAGGCTTTGCTTGGTGTGTGTCTACACCGTGCTAGGCTGAAAATTCCA
Organism: Littorina saxatilis; assembly: GCF_037325665.1. NCBI lineage: Eukaryota > Metazoa > Mollusca > Gastropoda > Littorinimorpha > Littorinidae > Littorina > Littorina saxatilis. Next base: position 328,845 of record NC_090247.1, on the reverse strand, counting down.
AAAAAAGGTAAATTGCTACACTTGAGGATTCACAAGGGTTGGCAGGTCTGGAGGTTGAGAGAAAGGCATGTCATGACACTGTCACATATGTGACCCTCCACAGACCTGTTTACCCCCCGCATTGAGCGGAGTTTTCTCCGCATTGTTTTTTTTTACTCCGCAACTCCAAGTGAGACTCCGCATTTCGAATTCCCCAACTCCGTTTTTTGCCAAGTACCGATCGTTCAGTGCAAAAGCCTAACTTGAGTCAACTTTTCGCAGCGCGGTCTAACAATAGCTCCAATCAGATCTCTGCCCGCACGCTGCGGCTGGCATGTCAGTTTCGAATTAACTCCCAGCGGGCAGCTGGTACGTTGAACGCATTATCGCAGCCTCGTTTTCAAAATCTTTCTCTTTTTCAAGGATGGCTTCTTCAGGAAAGCGCGTTTGCAAGACTGACGACAGTGACGTTGAGGAAATACCAGCAAAACATGTAATGAAAAAAAAAAGTGCTTCTGCTGTCCATTCACAGAAATATAAAAAGAACTATCACGACAATACCCTTGTCTACAAGCGTCAAGAAAGGGAGAATTTTTCGTCCACCGCTCCTTGTGCAAATCGGACTTTTCCTGCCAGCACGGTGGTCTGTTCGACTGCACTCGCCACGTGCAGTCAGCATCCCATATAAACAGTTTGCTAGTGCACCTGACGACAAACAGAAACAAACGGTAATAGGCTCTTTCTTTGTGATGTCGCAGGACAGCCATAGCGATTCATTGGAGACTAGCACAGTGAGGGCAGAAGCCATGATGTGCGACATAATCGTTGATAAACTGAAAAAAATGAAAAGTGCCTATTACAAGTCCCTATCAACTCAAGCTAGGTCTGAAGAAAACTGATGAAAAAGTTATCTTCTCATCAAACACTTAACAGCAGTAAATAAAGGTCAGAAAATACTCTTTTTTACATTTAGTCAAAACTTAGAGGGGGAATCGAGACGAGGGTCGTGGTGTATGTGTGTGTGTGTGTGTCTGTCTGTCTGTGCGTGTGTGTGTGTAGAGCGATTCAGACTAAACTATTGGACCAATCTTTATGAAATTTTACATGAGAGTTCCTGGGAATGATATCCCCGGACATTTTTTTCATTTTTTCGATAAATGTCTTTGATGATGTCATATCCGGCTTTTTGTAAAAGTTGAGGCGGCACTGTCACACCCTCATTTTTCAATCAAATTGATTGAAATTTGGGCCAAGCAATCTTCAACGAAGGCCAGACTTCGGTATTGCATTTCAGCTTGGTGGCTTAAAAATTAATTAATGACTTTGGTCATTAAAAATTTGAACATTGTAAAAAAAAACAAAATTATAAAAAGATCCAAATTTACGTTCATCTTATTTTTCATCATTTCCTGATTCCAAAACCATATACATATGTTATATTTGGATTAAAAACAAGCTCTGAAAATTAAAAATATTAAAATTATGATCAAAATTAAATTTTCGAAATCAATTTAAAAACACTTTCATCTTATTCCTTGTCGGTTCCTTGTCGGTTCCTGATTCCAAAAACATATCGATATGATATGTTTGGATTAAAAACACGCTCAGAAAGTGAAAACGAAGAGAGGTACAGAAAAGTGTGCTATCCTTCTCAGCGCAACTACTACCCCGCTCTTCTTGTCAATTTCACTGCCTTTGCCACGAGCGGTGGACTGACGATGCTACGAGTATACGGTCTTGCTGAAAAATTGCAGTGCGTTCTGTTTCATTCTGTGAGTTCGACAGCTTGACTAAATGTTGTATTTTCGCCTTACGCGACTTGTTTTATTTCTTACAGTTTGCACAGCAATATATTTACTCCGTGGTTTTATACATGTAAACTCCACTTTGAATCCCAAAAACTCCACATTCAGCATGGCCTTGCTCCACTTGCCTCATTTCAGGGTAAACAGGTCTTCCTCCACCACGAAATGAGTCGCATGTCACCTCGCGCGGTTCTGCGCTAGGCTTAATATAAGTCCGGGGAGTGTCTGGTAACAGTGTGAAGCCGGTCCTTAATTGGACGAAGTCGACTACGCGTAGCTCACTTCGCGAAGCTACCGGAACTAGACTTCGTCGCAGTCCAAGGGAAGGCACTATGGCGGAAAAGAGAGTTATCTTTTCATGTCTTGGCGTCTCAAATGCGCGTAGTCTCGACCAGCGCGTAATGTGCTTCTTTCTGAGTACTTTACGTCACAAATTGTACTTTACGTACTTGATGATGACGTAAGTTAATTGTATGTGTTCTATTTCGTTGACTGAGCACGGCCGGGACCAGTTGGCGTGAGCGCTGGGATTTCGAGTTTCATTCGATATGTCAATGCATCGCAGTATGAAATAATACAGGTAGGAGGTTAGTTCTTGTACTTTGGGTCAACCAAAGTCGATAAATGCATTCTTCACTATGGTATTGAGTCTGATTTCGTCGTCCGTCTTGAATCGAAAAGCACTCTTCTTACAAAAAAAACCAACTTCGTTGCGAGCTACGGCGAAGCTTCGCATGTCAAAACTTGAGAAGCAATGTTGGGGTCAAAGTACCACGCCGTAGCTGCGGGTTTTGGGTATAAAGACTTCGCGAAGCTTCGTGTAGTCGACTACGGGCTCAATTAAGGACGGGCTTGAGGGTCACCTTAGTCACAGGCTTATAACTCAAACAGTTTTTGCTCTGTTCCAAAACGGTTTTCACTACTGGATAGACCATAAAAAAAACTCTGTAGGAAAATGTAACAATATGAAAATCATGCAAAGGTGACATGCGCGACTCATTCCGTGGTGGAGGTATAAGTTACAGCTCCGTCCATCCATGGTATCGCCTGATATTTTGTCGAGACTGGGTCAATGAATATGATGACGTCACTCGAGGCTCTGCCGAGAGTGACGTCATTATATTCTTTCACCCCGTCGAGACAAAATATCACGCGATACCATGGATGGACGGAACTGTAACGTATATATGGCATGACCAAAGTAAAGAGAATTTGTCATGGGATGTGGCAACAAATCATTGGAAATTCACCATGGGCAATCAACCCAAGCCTAGAAGTTGTAGAACTATATTTTGTTTCAGTCTTGGCAAGGCCAGTTTTGTCCAGTTCCGGAAAAGACATAATGAATTCATTCACCCTGCCGAGACGAAAAAAACAATTCCACGGATAAAAACGTATAAGCTTATTATCCCGTGACGCATCAAAGCTAAATTTTGTTTTGAAATGTCATTACAACGTACAGATAACTTATAACGACATAATCGCCTTCACAAGACAGGAAAAACGCACACTTTGTTTTTCGTCTGCTACAAATCTAGTCTTGTTGGTTGACGGAGAGAATAAAGCTTCAATCATACCTTCATCAACAGGAATAAATGCTCAATCCGCTGTCAGTTCGCAACTGAACCTTGTTTTTTTCTTTAACTTTTTGGTTAACATTGAAACGGCAATCCAAAAGAAGGTTTCAGCTGTTTCAAGACAGAGGCTTAGCTCCTTCTTTTGAGTTGCTTTTCAGTCTAAAATGACACCGGAAGCGAACAAATTGTCGCGTATACTTTCGTCACAAAAAGACGTCATGACAAAGTTACACGCAAAGCGAAAGAGACTTTGACGTCATTTACTTTTGTTTGGAATTTTCCGCCTGTTCCTAGCTTGTCAGTGAAGACCTGACGTGAGTAAGCTTACCCTTTGCAGCTGTGAAATAATCAGTCTTGTGTCTCGGTCGTGTAGGTACAGAGTTTGCTTCTGCAATCATTGTGTTCGTGTTGATGACGGCTTCATAAGATTTCCATTTTCTTGTTTCTGCGGCTGCGCAAGTTATTTTGCCTAGGTCATGGCCGAACTTTAGGCCTACGGAGAAATATCGCTGGATATTTTCTCCCTGGATTAACAGAGACAAAGAAGGGAAGTCATGCTGTATGGTCACATATAAGACTTGTCTTGGTCAACCAAGTATTATGGCTCATATGCAAATCATGAAATGGGTCCAGGTAACCAAGACTGCAGAAGGAATTTCTTGATGATGTCATTTCTTCTGTTTTGTGTGATGACATCATCTGAATTGTCATTTTGTTCTGTTTCTGTCTTGATTTCTGCTTTCACTTTCCTTTGGAGGGGAGAATTTCATGTGTTGTGGGATGTCTTGGAAAAGACTATGCTGTCCATTTTGTATGAAATCAGTGAAAGTTTGATCCTTTTTGTAATTTGTTTTTAGTGTTTAGAAAAGAGTGTGTTCTGCAGGGAAAGCTCAATTGAATCCATATATTATCATGTTCAGGTCTAGAGAAGTGATCAGACGAAAAAGTGAAATACATATTCACTTTCATGTATATAGTTATATTTCATAACTATGTGATGGGATAGTTGTGCATTCCAAAAGCTTTATTAGCATTGAGTTGACAGTTACATTACGTGGAACAGAATTACTCCAAACCTTTCCTAGTCAACTTTTATTGATGGAAACAATCTAATTTTAAAAAAGAAAAATGTAGGGGCAAACGGGGCATTAAGCCCCCCCTTTTTTGAAACTTTCAAAATTTGGGACTTCAAATGGGAACAGCCCAACTTTAATATCATGGGGCAATTAGACTCAGTGTATAAAGTAAACCTACATAAAACTGTGTGGAATATCTATCATTTTTTGCAGAATATGTTCAAAAAAGCAACGGAGCCTAATTCCCTTAAAATGGGGCATTAAGCCCCCCCTTTTTTGAAACTTTCAAAATTTGGGACCTCAAATGGGAACAGCCCAACTTTAATATCATGGGGCAATTAGACTCAGTGTATAAAGTAAACCTTCCACTGGGAAAAGGTTCAGGCTGGCCTTGAAGTAATCAAATGAGTGGATTTAAGATGTCACAACCACTCACAAAGTTGCCAAATGGGTTTTGGCGGTCATAAAATGGTTCCTGTTTGTAAAGGGTTGGTAAACTGTGTACTGTTACCTGTTTGGCTCAGATATTCTTTGCATAAATAAGTAAAGTGAATTCTGAATGGTTGTTAAGCTTCTTCTAACATGACTGATGAGGTCTGACTGAAATGAACACAATTTCCATGCACTGGGGCCTATTGCCCCGTGGAGCCTAATGCCCCGTTTGCCCCGAAAGCATAGATCAGCCATATGTTTTTGTTTGCCTTTGATTTCTTTTTACATTTAGTTAAGTTTTGTTATTGTTGAGCTTTCTGTGTTCATTACAGCCTTGAATAACATACATCGTAACAAACAAAACAAGTCGCGTAAGGCGAAAATACAACATTTAGTCAAGTAGCTGTCGAACTCACAGAATGAAACTGAACGCAATGCCATTTTTCAGCAAGACCGTATACTCGTGGCATCGTCAGTCCACCGCTCATGGCAAAGGCAGTGAAATTGACAAGAAGAGCGGGGTAGTAGTTGCGCTAAGAAGGATAGCACGCTTTTCTGTACCTCTCTTTGTTTTAACTTTCTGAGCGTGTTTTTAATCCAAACATATCATATCTATATGTTTTTGGAATCAGGAACCGACAAGGAATAAGATGAAAGTGTTTTTAAATTGATTTCGACAATTTAATTTTGATAATAATTTTTATATATTTAATTTTCAGAGCTTGTTTTTAATCCAAATATAACATATTTATATGTTTTTGGAATCAGAAAATGATGGAGAATAAGATGAACGTAAATTTGGATCGTTTTATAAATTTTTATTTTTTTTTACAATTTTCAGATTTTTAATGACCAAAGTCATTAACTAATTTTTAAGCCACCAAGCTGAAATACAATACCGAAGTCCGGGCTTCGTCGAAGATTACTTGACCAAAATTTCAACCAATTTGGTTGAAAAATGAGGGCGTGACAGTGCCGCCTCAACTTTCACGAAAAGCCGGATATGACGTCATCAAAGACATTTATCAAAAAAATGAAAAAAACGTTCGGGGATTTCATACCCAGGAACTCTCATGTCAAATTTCATAAAGATCGGTCCAGTAGTTTAGTCTGAATCGCTCTACACACACACACAGACACACACACACACGCACATACACCACGACCCTCGTCTCGATTCCCCCCTCTACGTTAAAACATTTAGTCAAAACTTGACTAAATGTAAAAAAGAGCTATTAGACTGACTCTGAATTGAATTTGAACTTTGCTATTTTATGGTACATGTATTCAAGTGTCTGAATTGATTTGAATGCTGACCTTGGATGAATGCATGAGTCTTTTCTGTTTTTGACTGTTTTATCAACTCTGAAATTTATAACATGACTGCATACATTTATCTCTCTGATTTGACAGTTTTAAGGGCTGATTTGTAACTTCACCACATGCATTATTGCAGGCTTTACACGAGAAACACCACAGCCACAACAAACCAGGAGCCTCAACATGATAACCCCAGTCACAACTAGTTACAACAACGCCTCTGCCTCAACACTCACGGGCGCCTCTTCCGCGGCACCCGCTGCTGCAGGGGATGCATCTGCATCTGCGGCGGGAAGTTGCGCTTCAGCAAGCGAAAGTTCACCGAATCTTCCGATCATCACGGAAATTTTGGAGGCAGCAGAGGTCGCTCTGAGCGAACAGCTGGTTCGGAAGGTGATGGCCCTGTACCAGTTCCAGCTCAGCGGAGACGGAGGAGGAGTGTACTTTCTGGATCTGAAACATGGTGAGTTTGTTGTGTCTAATTTGATATGCTGCTTGACAGTTTGTGTGAAGGACGTGTCATTTCCCTTTTAGCTGCAATCCAAGCTTACTGGTTTCATCCTGTTTTTCGGTGTTGGTTTGTAGATGTTGAGGACAAACAGGGAATGTTCATGTAAATGACGGTAAATCACAGTTCGGTCCCAATTCCCTTCTTAACACTTTCGCGAAGGGAGGTGACTATATTAGTAATAGCGCTGCAACGCCCATGGACGGGAAGTGACTATTTTAGTATTAGACATACAAGGTACACGACTCGTGATTGCTTCCCGGTTTTTGAAGGTTGCAGTAAATTGAGTTGTTTCCCTTGACACACTTAGTGTGCCCTTCCGCCATATGCAATATTAGTCTGATTTGTGCGGTTTTTTCGAGAAAAAAAATGAATCGAAGGCGAGCCTTGTCACGGGAGGAGATTCTCCGGATGTTGGATCTTGAGGACCCTGTAGATCATGATTCCGACGTGTTGTTTTCGCCTCAAGAAAGCGATAATAGCAGTGATATTGAGGAAGAAACAGTCCTGTTGTTCCTGCTAGTATGAGTCGGCAAACTACACGTGTTAGGGTGGTACTGCATGAATCTTCGAATGTGTAGTTGCAAGGGGGGCGTGGCAGCACTGATAACAATGGATGGCTGGAGCCTAATCCTTTTGGAAATGTTCATAGGTGTACAGTTGGGACTTTGTTGTGAAAATGTGACTTATATTCAATATGGATTACCTAGACATCATTTGGTGAGTGTCACAGTTTTGTTTCATTTGAGTCAGGATGCTGTGAGTGAATGCGGGATTTGCTTGTTTTTTTCTTTGTACTGTCTCCTTATTTCTGTGTAGAATTTTAACAATATTTCAGCTAATTCATAGGTTTTACACCTTGTTTGGTTATAAAATTATTTATAATACTTTCTGTTAAAAAATAACTTTTAAAAAAGCAGTGGAAAAGAAAACACACACAAAAAAACGTTAAAAAACACAAATTATCCCCCTTTCACCCCCCCTTTGCTAAAACAAATCGCGTGACAAACTTATAAATAGCACGACTGAACTGGGCATCCATTTTTTAATTAGTACACAAAATTTGGTGGTGATTGGACTTAATTCAAGCTTGCTAGACAGATTTCTTTACAGTTACTGTTTTTTGGGAAGTTTCTTGGTGGCAAGCTTGGGCAGGCAGGACGTTAACGCCGTGGCAATGCTAGTCACAATAGTGTTAATTGGTTTGAGGAATATCGGTACTCCAGATGTGGAGCTTGCTTTCCAAGTTAATTAATTGGTTTGAGGAATATCGGTACTCCAGATGTGGAGCTTGCTTTCCAAGTTAATTAATTGCAGTTTTGTGGGGAGTGTTATGCGGATTTTTCTTTCTTATGACTAAAATCCCATATTTTTACTACAATTACAATTCAGCTATCGGTTGAATTTGTTCAAGGAAATTTAGAACAGAAATCCACAGCATGAATTATAATTTCTTAACTGCTTCCCGGTCTTGCACAAAGTTGACTCAGGTTATACATTAATATCTTAGATTTAATTCTTCACTTCACAATAATTGAATTATGGTTATTGTTCGTTGATATGAAATCGATCATTTTCCGGAAACGTGGCTCATTCAGTCATTGCAATTCCAAGGACGACGATAAAAGTTCTTTAGAAATTTGGAGGTGATGAAACAAATATAATGAATACTTCCTTAAATGACGACGATGGATCCATTCACATTAGACGATCACAGTCTGCAGAAAATTCTCGACCTTCGATGATGACCAATGTTTACAGGAACCATGACGACGATGAACTTGATGATGACGATGACGTGGATGACTCTTCTAGAACGCAGCTCTGTTGATGATGTCTTGCCTGATTCGTCTTCCCGTATGCGAACCTGCGATCAAACGTAGAAGCTGTTAAATATCAGACATTCCCTAAATGACAACCCTATCAATATTCATTCTACTAATTCTACGACAAAACTAATTGAAGAAAGAACACATCTACACGCATTCTCTGCGACAAATGAATATGATGTCATCTGGTTCGTTCTTGATCGAAATCCACTAACAAACTAACAACTAGTTACCCTCCAAGACGGCGAAATGGCTGGTTTAATGGCTTCCTTCTCTGCAGCGTTAATAACGTCTGGTTAATGGTGAGAATATGGAGCTCTCCGCCTTGCCTGGTCTGTTGATCTTAACTGCCTGTTCTTCTACTTCCGGCGTTTCTGTATCTACGTAGTTGCTTAGCGATGTACACACTTGGTTGTATTATAAACAATTCGTCGCTAAGAACCTTTACAATTGAAATAATTAGATCAGACACGACATTTCTTTTCCTTCGAAATCTACAATAAAAGAAAGAATTGTGGCTGAAAGAAATGACGTACATCTTTCTGACGTAGATAGTCTCGGTAATCTCGGACCCGCGTGACGTGATTATCTAGTAGTCTCGGCACTCGCGTGTTCTAATGAGCTAAAAGAATCAATCCTTTACATAGGCCCCCCCTTCTGGATAATTATCCTGGGGAAATTATTCTCATTCGAATAGTGAATTAGACGTATAATTATATAACTTAATCATATAATTGTGGCATACGTTACTCATCTAGTTACAAGTCTTGCTTCAGTATGAAGCTCTGCTCATGTAATCGGCACCATGATTGTCCTTTCCAGGGATCACTTTCACAGTGAATGAGTGAGGTTGCAATTGCATCGCCCACCTCATGAGTCGGGGGTTCGACGGTTGACGTTGCAGATGCTTCAGAGGTTGATGGTCGGTCTCTATGGTGAAATGCCTCCCGTAGAGGTATCTTTCAAATTTCGTGATGCCCCACACGGTAGCCAAGCATTCCTTCTCAACGGTTGCGTAGTTGCTCTCTGCTCCATTTAGCTTCTTGCTTTGAAAAGCGATAGGATGCAGTTGACCGTGGTGCTCTTGCATCAACACTGCACCGATGCCTCTGTCAGACGCATCTGTCCGCAGTACGAACGGCTTGTCGTGATCCGGCATGCGTAGTACTGGTTTCTTTGAGAGTTTTTCCTTGAGCGTCTCAAAGCTCTTTTCTCGTTCTTCGTTCCAGCGTAGCTTGTCCGGTTCGAATTTCTTCGTCATGTCAGTCAGCGGAACTGCAATGGTTGCGTAGTCTTGAATGTAGGCCCTGTAGAAATTACAGAGACCTAAGAACGAACGCAGTTCCTTCTTGGTAGAGGGAGGAGAGGCTTCTTGAATCTTCACAATCTTGTCATGTTCGGGCCATCTCTTTCCATCTCCGACTTCATGTCCAAGGTATGGTAGCTCCGTGAAACCAATGTAACACTTCGAAGGCTTTGCGGCTAGGTTCGCTTCTTGGAGCCTAGTCAATACTGCCTTCAGAGCTTCCATGTGTTCTTGCCATGTTTCGGTGGCAATCAGCACGTCATCCATGAAATGATGGACGTCCTTCCGTTTGATGGGGTTCAGAAGTTTCCTCATCATTCTGTTGAAGACACCTGTGGCCGTCTTTAAACCGAATGGCATGTTCACCCACCTAAACTGTCCTGCTGACGTCGTGAAAGCGGTTTTATCCTTATCTTCTTCCGCAATGGGAATCGCCCAGTAACCTTTCGTCAAATCTAATTTCGAGAAGTACTTGGCCTTGCCTAGACTTTGGAATAAGTGCTCTACGTCGGTGATGGGTTCTGCATCAAACACCACGACGTTGTTCAGGGCGCGTAGATCTGAACAGAATCTGTATTTCCCATCTTTCTTCTTTATAAGGACTATTGGCGAGTTGTACGGCGAATTGGCGGGTTCGATCACGCCAAGCTTTAGCATCTCGCTAATTTCGTCCTCTACTGTTCCGACCATAGCGTGAGGTATGGGTCTGGGTTTGATGAAGACAGGCCTCTTTTCCGTTACTTCAATGTTACAACCCAGCAGGTTTGTAGTCATTGGAACATCGGTGAGGTTCTTCTCAAATTCCATGCATATGTCCCTTGCCTCTTTTGCTTTCTCGTCGCTCAGATTCTTGTCAAAATGCATGTCTGCTACAAATTCGGACCTTTTTGTTTCTAACAGAGGTAGCATTTTCTGAGTTTCTGTTACGAAGATGTCGTCACTCATTGTTTCGTCTTCTTCCATGACGATTGCAACAACTTCATCTTCTTCTTCCTCACTGCTTTCATGCGCGTCTACCCGTTGGGTTGGCGTGCTATGTTTGAAAGACGTGTCTCGTTCTTGGTACTCTTTCATCAAGTTGATGTGGTAGAGCTTGATCTTCCTCCCAATCTTGATTTTGTAATCGAATTGGTTCAGCTTCTCCACTACTGTGTAAGGACCTTGCCACAGTAGTTCCAGTTTGTTCTGTTTCTTGGGTCTCAACAACAAAACCCGTTTTCCTACTTCAATCTCCCGCTTCGCGGCTTTCTTGTCGAAGTATTTTGCCTGTTTCATAGCAGCATTCTTTAGGTTCTCTCTTGCTATTTCACAGGTCTTCTCGATGCGATTACGCAAGTCAACAACGTACTCTGCCGTTGTTTTCATCTCATCTGACACTTCTTCTTGCGTCCAAGCTTGACGCAAAATCTGCATGGGACCTTTGACAGCCCTGCCGTACAGCAGTTCAAATGGGGAAAATCCCAAGCTCGCTTGCGGTACCTCACGGTAAGCAAATAGCAAGGCTGGGATGAAGGTGTCCCATTTCTTGGGTTGTTCTTGGGTCATGCGTTTCATCATGCTTTTGAGTGTTCCATTGAAACGTTCCACTAAACCATTTGATTGAGGGTGGAATGGAGCTGTCATGTGGTGCTTGACTTGTAGAAAATCATTCACCTCATGCATCAGTTTTCCAGAAAACTGTGCACCTTGGTCAGTTATGACTTCATCGGGTATGCCCAGCCTGGTCCACATTTCCCACAACGATTCTGCGATCGTTTCAGCACGGATATCCTTGAGAGCAACTGCCTCTGGAAATCTAGTGGCGTAATCCACAGAGACCAGTATGTACTGCTTTTTACTCTCGGATATCGGTTTGATGGGACCAATGATGTCCACGGCGATCCGTTTGAATACAGAACTGATAGGTGGCATTCGACCTAGCGGAACTTTCTTGGTGTGTCCTTTCGGAGTAGATCTTTGGCATGCATCACATGACATACAATATCGTTTGATGTCACTGCCGTGACCTGGCCACCAGAACTCCGTATTGATGCGGTCGAAAGTCTTCTTTTGCCCGAGGTGACCCGCTAATGGAAGGTCATGACCGAATGACAACACTTTCGGTCTTAACTTTTTCGGAACCACCACTCTTGTTTTGTAACACCCATTTTCATACAGTTTGGAGCGAAGGAGAATATCGTTCTTGTAAACGAACTTGACTCCATGGATTTCTCTACCTTTTGTGGCAAATTCCCTGATCTGCGCTAGGGAAGGATCTGCCTTCTGTTCTCGTTTCAAATCCTCAGGAGTGAATGGCTTCTCCTGAGATTTGAGGTTCGGTGGGACACTAGCTTCAGACTTCTTTTCTTCTTCTTTCTGCTGTGCACGGGTGTTCACGGCAGCAACTGTCTCGGAGAACCAAGTGGGGTCGCGGATTGGGTACAACGATGTCAAACATTTGTTGGAACCAATTCCGTACCACTTTCCTATCAGAACAGGATAGACTGGGTTGTCCATCACCGTCACTTCCGTGTCAGCATCGAAAAATGGGGAGTCGATATGCACCACGGCTGTGGGGTACATCTTCTTCGCACCTTTCTCCGCTAGAGTGACCTCTTTCTTGTTCAGTAGGTATTTGTCTTTAGAGACGAGTTCTGCGCTAACCATGATTCCTGTGCATCCAGAATCACGTATAGCTTGAACTAGTTTCCCATCAACCTTGACTGGAATCGTTTCCGAGAAAGTCTTACCTTGACAATCCTCGCAAAGTTTTTCCAGTTTCTCTGGAATGTCAAAAGAACGACCCGTTTCATTGACATTCGGGACCACGGATGTGGTATTTCTCTTGGGGCAATTCTTGGACAGGTGGCCACGTTCTTTACAAAAGAAACATTGGCCATTGGTCCTCAGTTTTGTCCGCTCTTCATCTGACAACTTATGTGGTTGTGCTGTGCTATGTTGACTAGAACCAAACGTGACCGTGCTCTGTTTGACATCACGCCCGTTACCATCATTCTTGGAAAAACGATTTCCTTTTCCTCGAGAATGGGCGTCTGCGTCAGGCACTTTAGTGTTGGACCTAGCTTGATGATAGGTGGTGGCGATTTCGCCGATTTCCTTCGCATCATGTGGGTTGCGATCGCGGATATGGATAGCTAACTCGGGAGGAACTGTTTCCAAAATTTGTTCCCTCAGGATTAGATCCTTCAAATCGTCCACTTCGTTTCCACACTTCGCGAGTTCAATCCATTTATTCATATAGCGATCGAGCTTGACAAAATGTTCCTTGTAAGTGTCCCCTTGTGCTTTCTTCAGATTTCGGAACTTTTTCCGGTAGTCTTCGCTTGTGAGTTGGAAACCTTCATAGAGCGCATGCTTCACTGTTTCATAGTCATCAGCGTCCTCGGCGCTGAGCTTGGAGTAAATGACGCGAGCTTTTCCCTTGAGGAAGTAGACGATACGAGAGGCTTTGGTTGCATCAACGAGCTTGCAATCTTTTGCGTAGTGCTCGTATTGATGAAACCAGCTCTCAATATCGTCCTTGTCCTCAAGGTAAGGTATCTTATGATCAAAGTTATCCTTGCTTTGGCTCGACTCCCTGGCATTGTTGTTCCGGTTATTCTGATTTGCACCTTGGATTCTCAGCTGTTCTAACTGAAAATTCCGTTCGCGTTCGCGTTCTTCGCGATCACGTTCTTCGCGTACGTGTTCTTCGCGTTCTATGCGATCACGTTCTTCGCGTACGTGTTCTTCGCGTTCTATGCGATCACGTTCTTCAACCACATAGGCACGGAGATCGGCTCCGCTCAAGCCCAGTAGTGTACCCTCTTCTATCAAATTCTTGGTCAGTTGTAACCGAGGGTTAGAATTTGTCGCCTCATCACCAACAATGTGATGGGCTGACGTATGAGCCGTGTGCTCAACCGTGTCTCCGACAACGACGTTTTCATTCGTGTCATTGTTCGCCTCATTTGAGGAATTCGCATTCGACATTATCGTTGTTCGTTTCTTATTCCTACGACGAGAAACACGATAATGACTACTTTCCGACGTATGTGATTCGACGCTAGCACTACGAGTGTTATTCGCGGGCGGATCAGAATACATCACATCTTTACATCCTAGTTAGAACGAATCATGTTCAATCGATACAAAATTCGAAAATTTATGAGGATAAAAACTGAATTCTAAGTGTCTCGTTGAGTCTACCAAAGAACATACAAGTAATCTTTATCTCAACCATATGTCAAACTACGGATGATTTCATTTCGCTGCTAATTTCAATACTTTCCTTTCCAGGACAAGTTAGCAGAAATTCTGAGTCGTCTAATGCTAATTACCAAGCAGCTACACTATAGACATATGACTCCTCTGTACAGCAATACCGCGATACAGAGTCACAAGTGACTGATCCTCTGATCAAACTAATGAGTCCATACCAGACTGTTATAGTACGTCACTTCCTTCATCAACAACTAATGAAACACTGATCAACAGACCTTCTTCAGTTTACAATTAGTTGCGGTCGAAAAATTCAGACCTTCCGGGAAATCAATCGGGAACGAACCAGGTATCCCTTACCAAATATGGTTCCAAACTCCCTCCAACCACCCGCGATAATTTCGAACTATATCGGGGTGTGATCAATAGCACGTGTTAGCTATGCTATTCACCACTTGTAATTTAGAACACCACAATAACTGGGGAACTAATTACCAAAAGTGGTTCTACATCTGCCTTTTTTAAAGTGTCGTGGATGAACTCAAACACTGCTAATACATACTACTAACGATGATTAATAGTAAATTTAATTTTCGTGTTATAGCATACACGTTGAGCTACGTCTAGGTCAAAAGAAAGTAAATGGACATGCACTTATGAATACGATGATGGTGGTGAAACACAACACATGCAAACACAGAGAAAAATATAAACAACAACACACAGCCTCCAGCAATTTAGAAAATTTTGAACGTCGGTCTAACAGAAAATTGCGAATTGATCCCGGACGAGCCCCCAATGTTATGCGGATTTTTCTTTCTTATGACTAAAATCCCATATTTTTACTACAATTACAATTCAGCTATCGGTTGAATTTGTTCAAGGAAATTTAGAACAGAAATCCACAGCATGAATTATAATTTCTTAACTGCTTCCCGGTCTTGCACAAAGTTGACTCAGGTTATACATTAATATCTTAGATTTAATTCTTCACTTCACAATAATTGAATTATGGTTATTGTTCGTTGATATGAAATCGATCATTTTCCGGAAACGTGGCTCATTCAGTCATTGCAATTCCAAGGACGACGATAAAAGTTCTTTAGAAATTTGGAGGTGATGAAACAAATATAATGAATACTTCCTTAAATGACGACGATGGATCCATTCACATTAGACGATCACAGTCTGCAGAAAATTCTCGACCTTCGATGATGACCAATGTTTACAGGAACCATGACGACGATGAACTTGATGATGACGATGACGTGGATGACTCTTCTAGAACGCAGCTCTGTTGATGATGTCTTGCCTGATTCGTCTTCCCGTATGCGAACCTGCGATCAAACGTAGAAGCTGTTAAATATCAGACATTCCCTAAATGACAACCCTATCAATATTCATTCTACTAATTCTACGACAAAACTAATTGAAGAAAGAACACATCTACACGCATTCTCTGCGACAAATGAATATGATGTCATCTGGTTCGTTCTTGATCGAAATCCACTAACAAACTAACAACTAGTTACCCTCCAAGACGGCGAAATGGCTGGTTTAATGGCTTCCTTCTCTGCAGCGTTAATAACGTCTGGTTAATGGTGAGAATATGGAGCTCTCCGCCTTGCCTGGTCTGTTGATCTTAACTGCCTGTTCTTCTACTTCCGGCGTTTCTGTATCTACGTAGTTGCTTAGCGATGTACACACTTGGTTGTATTATAAACAATTCGTCGCTAAGAACCTTTACAATTGAAATAATTAGATCAGACACGACATTTCTTTTCCTTCGAAATCTACAATAAAAGAAAGAATTGTGGCTGAAAGAAATGACGTACATCTTTCTGACGTAGATAGTCTCGGTAATCTCGGACCCGCGTGACGTGATTATCTAGTAGTCTCGGCACTCGCGTGTTCTAATGAGCTAAAAGAATCAATCCTTTACAGGGAGTACAGTAAAACCTCTGGCTAACGACCTTGAAAATATCCAGAAAAATTGGTCGTAAAAAGAAGGGGTGGCAGGTTTCACGGTAATCAGACTCTTTGATGTGTGTAAACTTTGCCTTCAAATTACTTGCTTACTGTGTTGATTTTCATCATTTTTTCTGCTTGGCATGAGTAAGACAGTATGGTATTTGCAATAAAGATAAAAGCTAAAATGTTCGTGTTTGAGCAATTATTTGAGCGAGTTTTTCGAAGCGAACGTGTGAATCCTGACAGACACCATTTCCTTCTGTCACATGACCCCATTTCAAAGTGTGATTCAAGCAGACACGAAAATAACACACAAAACTTATGATAATGGGGTTATTAATTGAATTAATACACAAGGTTAGTCTCTGAATAGATAAAATGGAGAAAAAAAATATCAAATAGGAGCATAAAAGCGTTTCTTGAAAAATGTTCAATCGCCACCGGAAGCGTCTGGCGGAAAAAAAACCACGTGCTTTGTTTGAAAAGCAAAGCCTAATTTTACACATCGCGTGCTTTTGTCTTTGTTATTCTTGCTTGTCAACATCATTTTCTTGATGTTCTTCACTGGAAAGCAGGGGCGGGGATGTAGCTCAGTCGGTAGCGCGCTGGATTTGTATCCAGTTGGCCGCTGTCAGCGTGAGTTCGTCCCCACGTTGGGCGAGAGATTTATTTCTCAGAGTCAACTTTGTGTGCAGACTCTCCTCGGTGTCCGAACACCCCTGTGTGTACACGCAAGCACAAGACCAAGTGCGCACGAAAAAGATCCTGTAATCCACGTCAGAGTTCGGTGGGTTATAGAAACACGAAAATACCCAGCATGCTTCCTCCGAAAGCGGCGTATGGCTGCCTAAATGCCGGGGTAAAAACGGTCATACACGTAAAAGCCGTGGGAGTTTCAGCCCATGAACGAACAAACAAACTGGAAAGCAGGTGTATCATCAACAGTATTACAAAATCGCAAAGAATGAACATTTGTGTTGTGATCCGACCGGTGTCTGTAGACTGAATCACACGTTCGGCAAATTAAATTTTCGTTTTTAACGGAAATAACCGAGCCTTTCACTGGAAATGATGTTTCAACCACTTCAGATCGTCTGCAGGAAAAAAGGAATGCGATACCGCCCAGTGAGTAAAACATTTCATCGTTTTTAGTGCCTTTTGATAGTGTTTTGTTGCGTCTGTCAGCAACGTTCGTCAACCCAACGTTCGACACAGCGACGCACGCATACGGATTTGCAGCGTTTGTATTCGAAAATGAGGGATTTATGAGTTCGTTTGCATAATTTCAATCGCTAGTAGGTTTTCCCTTCGTCTCCCATTCTTGTGTTTGCATGTTATTGGCATTTCATTGTGTAAATTGAAAGTTTGTGAGTAACAGTAGTAAAATCTATCGAACGTTGGCGACGCTGACAGACGGAAATATCGAACGTTGCCTTCAATGACAGAAGGGCTTGGCGATCACTGTGTTCCGTTTGAGGTACTCTCTGCTCCAGGCTAAAAATAACCGGCAGTACCACTCTCCTCCCGTCTATTTACCCTTTCCTTCCCCATTTCCCTCCAACCCCTTCCGCCCACAGTGGCGCCTGAAATAGGGCCAGACCTGCACTCTTCTTTGTCTGCAGCTAGCGTGCGTGGCCCTCTAGCTCTCTGTTATGCTGTGTTGATAAGGATGCCGCGAGCAGAGAGATAGCAGTCGTTCTGAGTGTGTGATAATTGGGTGGCCCTTGCCTTTCGGAACTGATGTTTTTAGTGTGTTTAGTTGTATTTATTGCAATGCATGCCACAATTCACAAGACAGAAGAAAGGATACATGAGAGAATTAGAAAAAGTGTGTCCCCCCCCCCCAAGTATATAATTATGCGACTCTTTGCACTCTGAAAAAAAATGTGCATGCTGCATTTAATGAAACACCTTGAAACAACGCAGTAAACAAAACATCCTAAATGTGCCACAATAAAAGAACACAAAATAATGAAAGATAAAGACAAAGGTAATCCCCAAGTACATAATACATATATACAACACTTTACGAAATATATACAAACAGTAGAGTATATACAGTCGTATATTTACATACATATTATGCCAAGGACTACTAGTAGAAGTCATTGATGGTGCGCATGTAAAATTTGTTTTGCGTTTATATAAGTATATAATTCAAAATAGTGTAGATAATGTCAGTAACATATAAGAAAGAAAACTGTTCATGTTACAGTGTTAGCTGCATGTGAATAAAACAAAAAAGCTTACCTCACGGCCCTCCTATACAAGTCTCACAAACTTGTATATATAATATACCACAGGAGAAAAAAAAACGTAGCTCGCGCGCGCTCACCCAAATCCGCGCGAAGTGCCACATGATATTATACCCCGACAACACATAGGCGGATAATACATGTATGTCAATAGTATGAAACAAAACATGCCACAATTTTCAAGACAGAAGAAAGGGTAAATGAGAGAATTAGAAAAAGTGTTTGCTCCTCAAGTATATAATTATGCCACTCTTTACACTCTGAAAAACATGTGCATGTTGCATTTAAAGAAACAGGAACGGCACAGTATGTAAGACGGCAGAAGACAACACAGTAAACAAAACATCCTAAATGTGCCACAAAAAAAAGAACACTAATTAATGTCGTATTTAAAAACATATTATAGGCATGCGTATGGTGCGCATGTGAAATTTGTTTTGCGTTTATATAATTCAAAATAGTGCAATTAATGCCTGTAATATAAAAGAAAGAAAAAACGGTCTTTCAATACATGTTCATGCAAATTGTTAGCTGCATGTGAAGAAAACAAAAAGCCTACCTGATGTCTCCTCCTACATCAGTAATCCAATAGCAGCACACAAGTCGATTTGAAAGTTTTTCAACACAGTTTTTCACTCGTATTGTTCTCACAAACTTGTATATATACCACAGGAAACAAAACTCGTCGATCCGACGACAATTTAACGTTTGTTTCATTATCGCAAACAAAACAGAACAGACAAAACGAAACAAAACAACACAGCACAACAGTTGGGGTTGTTATTTCTCTGAGATGCTGAAGAAAAAAAAGATGACGTGCATTGTAATGGAATAGAGTGGGTGTAATTTCAAACTAAACGGTTCAAATGTGAGTGTAAACACACTCTTTACGCGGGATCACATTCCCTCACACGCATATGAACACACACACACACACACACACACACACACACACACACACACACACACACACACACACACACACTATGTACATTTTTAGAAAGAAAAACAAAACAAAAACACAATGTACATTGTTAGAAGAAGAAAAAAAACAATATGTACAATTTTAGAAGAAAAACAAACAACAAAAAACAATGTTTTAGAGCTGTTATTGTGTCAATATGCTAAAGGCCTCAATGACTTTTTATCATTCTTGTTTAGGATTTTGTTTTTGGCGGGGTGTCAAGCAGCATCGGTGAGGTCTTAATTTGTTGCTCTTTCATTAACTGGCAAAGTTGCTGTCCCTTGTTTTTCATGCCCCAAACTCTCCTTTTCAAATTGTTGACGTCAGAATGTATTTTTTCGCCGCCCTGTTCACCCATCAAACCAAGCCCCATCCCCCACCTGTCCATAAACTCTACACAATGTGCTTCAAGTATGTGCTGCTTTGGGATGACATTAACGTTGTCAAGGCACACGTTACCTCTGTAGAACTCCATGTATTCAGAAATAGCTACTTGGATGCCAGGAAGGTCATCTTTCCCAACTGGTTTTGTGTGTGACACAAGCCTGTGCACACTGGAGTAAAGACTGTTCAAACGGGTGTGTTTGTCTTTGATTTGACCTGCAAGGTTGTGCATGCCATAATCATCTGTCAGGATAAATGCCCTTCTTTCTACGCTGTCTGCTATGGCAGTAATCACTTCATCTTTAATGTATTTGTTGCAGTGATTCCCATTGAAGCTACCACCAAAAAAGGCCTGAGGTGTTATGCTATGCTTATTCAAAATCTCAGTAACCCCTGCAACTGTTGGTCCTTCAGATCTGTCGAAGACTGGAAACGTTTTCAGATTAAGTTTCCCTTTTTCTCGGAGATTATACATTTTTCTGACACACCTTCTGAATGCTTCGGTAGTGTTGTCAATCACCACAAAACGCTCTTCACTCAGTTTTATTTTAGAAAGGGCATCTGCTATTTGCTTGTCAAGCTGGTGACACTCATTTGCAAGAAGATCGTGGTGTTTGTTCACAATACCAAGGAGCAAATGAAGGTAAGGCGGCGCTACATGACTCACTTTGACGTCCCATATTGGAGCACGAATGACGTTGTAGTGGTCTTTGGCATGTTTTTTGTTCATCTTTAATGTATTTGTTGCAGTGATTCCCATTGAAGCTACCACCAAAAAAGGCCTGAGGTGTTATGCTATGCTTATTCAAAATCTCAGTAACCCCTGCAACTGTTGGTCCTTCAGATCTGTCGAAGACTGGAAACGTTTTCAGATTAAGTTTCCCTTTTTCTCGGAGATTATACATTTTTCTGACACACCTTCTGAATGCTTCGGTAGTGTTGTCAATCACCACAAAACGCTCTTCACTCAGTTTTATTTTAGAAAGGGCATCTGCTATTTGCTTGTCAAGCTGGTGACACTCATTTGCAAGAAGATCGTGGTGTTTGTTCACAATACCAAGGAGCAAATGAAGGTAAGGCGGCGCTACATGACTCACTTTGACGTCCCATATTGGAGCACGAATGACGTTGTAGTGGTCTTTGGCATGTTTTTTGTCACTGCCAGATTCTTGGTACCCTATGAGGTCTTCTTTCATGTTTCTTAACGTTCTTTTGGGGGCTTTTTCTCTTGGACTCCATTGCATTTGCGTTTTGGAAGTCTTGCACCAAAGACATGGATAACTACTCTGGGCTCCTGACAGTCCATACATTTTTGACTGGAAATCATAATCCCCAAACATAAACACTCGCAGCCTTTTTCCTTTCCACATCATGCCGTTGACAGCACTAACTCCCTCTTTAATAGTGCTGCCTAAAATCTTTTCAAGGTTTTCAGCAGAATCTTTGGCTTCAGTCATCACAACCAACTTTGAGTTCGCATTTGGATTGTGGAGATTTGCTACTTCAAGAACAACTTTAAAACTCCCCCCTCCATGGTCACCCCCGATTTTAACCCAAATTTCATTTTCTGGCAAGGTGTTGTTATGCCATGTTAGCATGTTCTTCTTGTCGTACTGGTCTAAGAGATCAGTTACAAACTTGGGCCAGCTGACAATAGAAGACACGGGAATGCCCCTAACTTCCTCTTTCTTTGTCGCTTTGTTGATGCATGAGAGACGTAATGTGTAAACTTCTATTTTCCCACAAAGCACTCCCTCCTGAAATTCCCTCTCCTTTTTCTCACACTCCATTTTTATTCCCATTGCCTTGTTTAATTTTCGCAACTGCCTTTGTTTTGCCCAGCTAAGTGACAGTTTTGCTCTAATTTGAGCTGCTGATTTTGAAGAGACGCGTGCCTGTCCCAACCCAGCTGTTTTCAGAATGTCATCCCTTTTGCGCTTTGTAGTGTGCTTGAGTTCAGTGCTTTGTTGTTTTATTATGTCAGCTTCCGTGGAACCGGAAATTTCTTTTCTCAAGTTGGCAATTTCCTTTGCTCTTCTCTTCCTCATTGGAGTAGAAACTAGCGCTGATGACTTTTTCGCTCTCACAATTTTCTTTAGGACAAGTGGCTGTGCTTTTGTCTTACATATCAACGTCTTCTTGTCATCTGACTGTGCCAGTTTCACCCTAACTAAGCCAGTTAAATACTCTTCCTCTTTTTTTGTCAAAGGTGCTTGCAACTGTTCTATTGGGCGGAGTTGGGTTTGTGGTTTGTTTTTTGACAAAACAGTGTGAGTATCTGTTGCTTTCTGTGACTGAGATACAGACTTTGCAACAGGTGTTTTATCGCTTGTTTCTGCTGGGGCTTGGGTTTGAAATGATGTTGAAGCAGCTGACACGAGTGTGTCATTGCTAGTACTTACATCACTCTGAGTCGTACCCTTGCGAGATACCAGCAAGTCGAAAAGACGTTTTTTGACCACACGGCTTGCGGTTTTTGTTTCAGGTGTTGAAGAACACTGTGGCTGAAAGGTTTCAACAATAGAAGTGCTTGTACAGGCATCAGTACTGTCAACACATGTGCTTTTTCTTTGCGGACTAGCAGCTTTTTCACTGGCTTTTTTTGTTTTTTTACGACAACCGGCCATTTGTTCGGCAAACGTTTTACACACACTACAGTCAGCTACTTCCACTTTGGAGTTGTATTGTGTCCACATCACTTTTGTTTTTTCAATGTTATTATGTATTGCTTTTGAGAATCCTTGAGATGGAATGTTAGTTTTTTTTAGTTCGCTGAGACGAGAAGAGCATGTTGAACACACTGTACGTGAGAAAGTGGTGCCATTAGCTTCTTCAGAAACTTGAATACCATGAAACTGAAACAACACGGAAGCGTAGTTTTTGCAATGCCTAATGGTATGACGTTTGTCCTTCGCTGCCTTTGATCTTCTGCCACAAATTCTGCACATAGCATTTAGCCTAAATATGTGGAGATCTTCCGTATGTTGCACTGCCGCCATTCTTAACTGGGACACCTTAAATCAATAAATTGAAAGAAATTGACACCAATAAACAAGCTAAACCATGTACACACAAACAGACAGGCAAAAACATAAGCACAATTACAGTCACAAGTGACAACATTAAGTAAAGAATAAACACATCATACTGCTTAAGAACACAAAACAATGGGGGGGGGGGGGACGCAAAACAAGCAACAACAAAACAGAAAAGATGAAATGCACTGGAGTCAACAGCCACAGCGATTGTCACACATAGTCCATAAAACAAGTGTCTTGCAACGAGTGCCTGTTCCGATGAACCGTGCGTGCACCGCGTGGGTATTTACGGGGCAAATTAAATTGCTCCAGAAATCACACAAACACCTTGCGCAAAACTTATTCTCACTCTATAACACAGTTTAGAATAAGTACTTACTGACGGCAACACAGGAAACACAGTCAATTGCTGCTATGATTGTTGAGCGTGGTCAGAACATGGTACACAACGTGCATATTCTGAATATTGTAAGTGGAACAAAGAGCACGTGTCAGCACTGAGTTATATCAGTATTACCACAATTGCAGAAAAAGCGAGTCTTGCGTAAACCTCTGGTTTGCACTGACACAAAGCCTGTATATCAGAGTAACCAGATACACAAGATGAAGGTAATCCAACCATCAAGTCACGAAAACCATTCATTTCACGCCAAGAAATACGTATTTTTTCACACTGACACACACACAGCTGTACAGTTGCAGACTGGATGCCAAAGTCTTTGTGCTGCGCCAGCATTTCCGCGCCAAAGAGAAGAGAGGTCACCGGCACCGCGCGCGCAGGGCCCGCTGATAAAATTAGCCGGCAAGCTCCAAGAAAAGTTCAGCTGAGATAGCAAAGCCCTCCACCAAACGGAACAGTGTGCGATCGTACTTTCGATTCGTAGGAACACAATATAGAGACAGCAATGTGCGCTCGTTACCACAACGGTCATGAACCGGTGTAACACGAAATTTTTACTCCACGAAAAATTGACTCCGGAGTAAAATTCCAGTAAAAATCTCGTACGAAAAAAGAACTCCACAAGGAACTAAATTTGTACTCCCCAAATATTTACTCCCAGTAAACATCTCGTACGAGATAGTTGGTTATCTTGAACTTTAGCGTGTTAAATTCATAGCTCATAATTCAGATTTGAAGAACCTGCACTTGTATTCATAACAAGTCATTTTAGATCCCTTTGAAGTTACGGAATGAACTCCGATGAACTGTATGAATGCATTTACATGGGTCAAAGAAGGAATTATTGGTATGAGAGGACAAGGGAGACAACTTGTTCCTGTCAATGATGTCCCTTGGTTGACAACTTGTTCCTGTCAATGATGTCCCTTGGTTGACAACTTGTTCCTGTCAATGATGTCCCTTGGTTGACAACTTTTTCCTGTCAATGATGTCCCTTGGTTGACAACGTTCGCCATTTTCAGTGCATTTTTGTCGATTGAACAATCAAATTAATTCATTATGCTTAAGTTTGGAGCTCAATCCGTCAATTAATTTCACGACAAATGTTCTTTGGCTTGATTACATGGACTTGCATCAAAAAGAAGTAAAGAATGTCACTGGATTCTGAGCTAACCCTAACCCTAAGTTCAAGATTACCAGATTGTTACTCCTTGGTTTATATTTCGCGCGATATCCCATTTACGTGCAATCCCGTTTTGCCGCCGTCCCATTTTGGTGACATTTCACAAGCCAAGCGTCATTTTACTACCGCATCCCATTTTGGCGCAATCCCGTTTCGCCGCTATCCCATTTTGCCCCCATCCCATTTTTGCGACATTTCACAAGCCAAGCGTAATTTTACTACCGCATCCGATTTGTAAATATTTGGGGAGTAAAAATTTCGTGGAGGGAGTAATTTTTCCGTTCCTTGTAGAGTTCTTTTTTCGTAGGTGATTTTTACATTCCTTGAAGAGTTCTTTTTTCGTAGGTGATTTTTACATTCCTTGAAGAGTTCTTTTTTCGTAGGTGATTTTTACATTCCTTGAAGAGTTCTTTTTTCGTAGGTGATTTTTACATTCCTTGAAGAGTTCTTTTTTGGTAGGTGATTTTTACATTCCTTGTAGAGTTCTTTTTTCGTGGGTGATTTTTACATGCCTTGAAGAGTTCTTTTTGGTAGGTGATTTTTACATTCCTTGTAGAGTTCTTTTTTCGTAGGTGATTTTTACATTCCTTGTAGAGTTCTTTTTTCGTGGGTGATTTTTACATTCCTTGTAGAGTTCTTTTTTCGTGGGTGATTTTTACATTCCTTGTAGAGTTCTTTTTTCGAGGGTGATTTTTACATTCCTTGTAGAGTTCTTTTTTCGTAGGTGATTTTTACATTCCTTGTAGAGTTCTTTTTTCGTGGGTGATTTTTACATTCCTTGTAGAGTTCTTTTTTCGTGGGTGATTTTTACATTCCTTGTAGAGTTCTTTTTTCGTAGGTGATTTTTACATTCCTTGTAGAGTTCTTTTTTCGTAGGTGATTTTTACATTCCTTGAAGAGTTCTTTTTTCGTAGGTGATTTTTACATTCCTTGAAGAGTTCTTTTTTCGTAGGTGATTTTTACATTCCTTGTAGAGTTCTTTTTTCGTAGGTGATTTTTACATTCCTTGAAGAGTTCTTTTTTGGTAGGTGATTTTTACATTCCTTGTAGAGTTCTTTTTTGGTAGGTGATTTTTACATTCCTTGAAGAGTTCTTTTTTGGTAGGTGATTTTTACATTCCTTGAAGAGTTCTTTTTTCGTAGGTGATTTTTACATTCCTTGAAGAGTTCTTTTTTGGTAGGTGATTTTTACATTCCTTGAAGAGTTCTTTTTTGGTAGGTGATTTTTACATTCCTTGTAGAGTTCTTTTTTGGTAGGTGATTTTTACATTCCTTGTAGAGTTCTTTTTTGGTAGGTGATTTTTACATTCCTTGAAGAGTTCTTTTTTCGTAGACCTGTGATTTTTACATTCCTTGTAGAGTTCTTTTTTGGTAGACCTGTGATTTTTACATTCCTTGTAGAGTTCTTTTTTCGTAGACCTGTGATTTTTACATTCCTTGTAGAGTTCTTTTTTCGTAGACCTGTGATTTTTACATTCCTTGTAGAGTTCTTTTTTCGTAGACCTGTGATTTTTACATTCCTTGTAGAGTTCTTTTTTCGTAGACCTGTGATTTTTACATTCCTTGAAGAGTTCTTTTTTCGTAGGTGATTTTTACATTCCTTGAAGAGTTCTTTTTTGGTAGGTGATTTTTACATTCCTTGTAGAGTTCTTCACGTAGGTGATTTTTACATTCCTTGTAGAGTTCTTCACGTAGGTGATTTTTACATTCCTTGTAGAGTTCTTTTTTGGTAGGTGATTTTTACATTCCTTGAAGAGTTCTTTTTTGGTAGGTGATTTTTACATTCCTTGTAGAGTTCTTTTTTGGTAGGTGATTTTTACATTCCTTGAAGAGTTCTTTTTTCGTAGACCTGTGATTTTTACATTCCTTGTAGAGTTCTTTTTTGGTAGGTGATTTTTACATTCCTTGAAGAGTTCTTTTTTGGTAGGTGATTTTTACATTCCTTGTAGAGTTCTTTTTTGGTAGGTGATTTTTACATTCCTTGTAGAGTTCTTCACGTAGGTGATTTTTACATTCCTTGTAGAGTTCTTTTTTGGTAGGTGATTTTTACATTCCTTGTAGAGTTCTTCACGTAGGTGATTTTTACATTCCTTGTAGAGTTCTTTTTTGGTAGGTGATTTTTACATTCCTTGTAGAGTTCTTCACGTAGGTGATTTTTACATTCCTTGTAGAGTTCTTTTTTGGTAGGTGATTTTTACATTCCTTGAAGAGTTCTTTTTTGGTAGGTGATTTTTACATTCCTTGTAGAGTTCTTTCTTCGTAGGTGATTTTTACTTAGAGTTTTACTCCGGAGTCAATGTTTCGTGAAGTAAAAATTTCGTGTTACACCGGTCTTGCCAGACTAGATATATTTGCTAAACCCTACGATTTAGAGCCTTGAGAATAAAGCAATGATCTCAGGCGGTCGGAATTAGATACCCTTACCCTAATTTGTTTTGGATTGACAGATATTATGTAATTCTTGAATGATTTTTGGCTCACGTAAGTGTAGCCTATGCGATCGTAACTTTGTCTGTCTGTGCGTGTGTGTGTGTGTGTGTGCGTGTGTGCGTGTGTATGTCTGTGGTAGAAACTTTAACATTTGACTAAACACCGAAATACTCATTTCACCTGGTTATTTTTCAAGCACCATCTTCAAAATATTGAAGCAATGATCAACATTGTGTTGGCATGTGTGTAGTTAATGCGTGTATCCAAAGAAAACGGGTGGTGGGGGGTTTTGAAGGGGTACAAGCAGTTGACTGGTTTCTGTGGTGTGTGGTATGTAGACCAGGTCAGGTGTCAAGACCAGGTCAGGGGTCGCGCGAAGGATTGTGGTATAGATTCACTTCTTCAGTTCTCACTTCTGCATTCGCCGATTCGGGGAAGACGATTTCATGTTGTTCGGTTTCTAAGCTCCAGAAAAGTAAACAAAGAAGCTACGTATACCAAAGGGAGATTTCCTACAATTTGATCTGCACAGCGTTTTTCCAATGTCCACGCGAGGAAGAGCTGTCGAAAGCGCAGTGTCGATCTGGCAGCCGTATCCCGGTAAGTACAGAGACAGATCTAGTGTCTCCCACTCTGATAACGTGTCACCTACTGTTAATCTGTTTTGTTTTAATTTCTTTTTATTTCAGCGGACACGGATGTCAAACACAGTGCTAGGCAGTCACCTCTAGTGAAATGAGTTGATCTAAAGTGCCTGTAATGTTTGGATGTCTTTAATTGTTCGTGGTTCGATTTATGTGAATTTCAAGACTTGCAGTAGAGTCTCAATTAAAGTTAAGTTTACTCTGCCCGAAAAAAAACTGTCCATCATTTACTTGAACATGCAGATATAAGGAAACGGAATGAATCTGTTCTCAAAGTCAAAATGATCACGATTTTTTCCTCAGATTCAAAACATGCACTGTCATGGTTTTGTCTGTACAATTTAGTAAGTCTTACCTTGCAACAACTTCCTTGAACTTGAAAGACAGTTTTTGAATGCTAGATCTGTATCGCGTTTCATTCCAGACTCGATTCTCTCTTTGATTGTACTGTTTGCTGTTTACGCACTATCATGATTCGCTATGTAACGTTTGGTAAGCTTACCTTGCAACAGCTTTCTTGTCTTTGTTGGCATTTTCTTTCAAGGCAGTACAACGTAAGATTAGATTCTTTCGGACAGAAGGTAGAATGTGAGTTTTGAGACAACGACAGTCGTCCAAAGAAAGCTTGCTGTGGCATTTGTTTGTAAATAGGCCTAATGGTACCACAGTGATTCTGTATTTTTCTGCGGTTGATGTGGTTTCTTTTTTCCTCTCTTGTTTTTTCCCTCCTGAGTTGATCGTTATCATTTAAACAAGACCCTCAGAGAGTACCTCCGTTGCTCCTTAAAATGGAATGTGAATAGTGTGTTGGTTGTGTTGACCGTCAGAATTATTTTAAGAACCAGGCTGCTGCAGTCAGTTGACATGTTTCGCATATTGTAGGGTTACCATGCTGCATCGGTAAAGTGGCTTGTATAACCTGACTATTCTGTTTCAAAACACTGTTTATATTTGTGTAGGTTGTAGTCATCATAACTAATCGCATTTTGCCATTTGTTTCAGAAAGGAGGTTAACCTACAAGATCGACGCTATGTCAGATATGCCTCAGCCACATGAAAACTTCTGAATTTAGATCCACTCGGCATGGTGACAAGTCTTGATGAAAAGTATAGGACTAAGGACAGCAGTGGAAAATGTGGCCACATGGCAGGTACCTATTGCTTAGTGTCTGCAGTGCAAAAGACAGATAAGCTGATGGTAGATTTGCAAATGAACACAGTGCCTGTGTGTGTGTGTGTGTGTGTGTGTGTGTGTGTGTG
Organism: Littorina saxatilis; assembly: GCF_037325665.1. NCBI lineage: Eukaryota > Metazoa > Mollusca > Gastropoda > Littorinimorpha > Littorinidae > Littorina > Littorina saxatilis. The sequence goes on along the minus strand of NC_090247.1, from coordinate 300,285 downwards.
TGTGTGTGTGTGTGTGTGTGTGTGTGTGTGTGTGTGAGAGGATTGCACAAGATCTCATTCAAGGACAACTGCACCAACAACAAATACACAGTCATTTTATCTGTTTGCCTTCTTTTGAAAATTATACATGGAGTTGATATGATGCGTTAGTTTTAACTGTGTGTGTGTGTGTGCGTGTGTGTGAGTGTGTGTGTGTGTGTGTGTGGCGGATGAGTTTGTGTTACTGTTTGTTGATTTCTTACGGGAGCCTTGAAGGCTTCGCCTCTTGTTTTACCTTTCTTTTTGTATTTAAAGCAAGTTTAATGAGTCAATTTTCATTTTTTATAAAAGATATCATGTGCGACAGTGTTGTTTTTGTTTTTGTTGTTGGTTTTTCGGATACTTTCTTGACAAGCTAGCTGGGTATAAAATATTAGTTTAAGAAAGACATTTTTGTAAAATGTTACAGGCACCATGTCTTCGAAGCACTATCGCGAAAGACTGAAGGAAAATGATCCTGAAAAATACCAAGAGATGCTCGAGAAAGCCAGAGTGAGAAGCAAACGCAACAGAGAGGCCAGAGGAACTAGCCATCAGGAAAAATAACTACCTGAGTGCTTAGTATGGGGAAGATCTGTTGACCTTTCTTCATGCCAGCGGAGACTTCAGTGTGGTCCCCACACTGGAACTAGCATTCCAGTGCGAAGTTGTTGCTGCAGTAGCAAACTCTAAAGACATGGGACTGTGGCACTTGATGGCAGCAGCCAATATTCTGGGAAGAGAAGTTCATTCCATCTTCCCCACCCCAGACATGAACAAAGTATGCAAACCAGATGATCCAGCGACGTCCTTCCCAATTTATGTCCAATGGACGTCTACCCACAACACGCCACTGGATGCCGCGTGGTCAGCCAACCATGTGGTGCCAGTCGTGAAAACCAGGTACTTTGTCCCACAGGGAGACATTCAAGTTGGGGGCTTTGTGACCGCTGACTTTGTCAGCATGGATGGAAAAGTGGAGAGATACAGGGCGGTGATCATTCCCAAGCCAACCCATTTCCCCGATGGGCCAGATCGAGAGGAGATCTGTGTGAAGTGTTTGCGCGCAAAAGACAATGGGAGATACTATGTCTTTCCTAATGTTGATGACATTTCATGCTTGCCAATGGCTCAGATAAAAAACATCCCACCAACCAACCATGAACAACAGGGGGCATTACTTTTTTTGACATGTGACCAATTCTCATTTGAGCGTTCAGTGTTACCTGAGAATAGCACACCCCCTTGAATTGGGTCCAAAGAAAAAGCGTTGTATATATATGCATTTTTGAATGCTTTTCTAAAGTAATAAGTTCATTTGTGAAAAAAAAATAAAAATTCAGGGATTGTTTTGCTGAATGCATGCAGTTAAGAAATTGACCCCATTTTCAAATTTAGGGGGTATGGTTGCCCCATAGCCCACGTGTGTCTGTGTGACTGTCAAATATCAATCTACTTTGCGAAAAAGATGTATAGATGTTTGTTTTTCGATTTTGGAATGATTTCTTAAGCTGGCTAGGACTTCTGAGGTCTACAGGAAACGATAAAGATAAAAATGTACAAAATATAAGTAGCGTCCTTTATCTTACCATTGTTCTGATCAATGCTGTCCTTTTATTTGCAAGTTAACCATTTTTTTAATGTGTCCATGGAGTATGTTGAAAATTATTATCAATGGTTGCTTTAAACAGCACCTTTGAGCAGTTATACTGTTCAAAAAAAGAAACGCATAGTTGCTACTTGCCAAATTTGTTTTATTTTTCGAAAAAATTAACAGAAAATCCAATATTTAGATTATTTGTTTGAAATTTGGTATGGACACAGTTGAATGCACACACAGTTCATTTGCATCTTCAAATCAATCGGTCAATCAATACGATTGGGTGCCGAGGCTGTGAAGTCAGTAGGGGGTGTGACTGCCTTGAGCAGCAACAACTGCCCGGCACCTTCTGGGCATGGACTGGATCAGATGCCGGATATCTTGCTGTGGGATGGTGTCCCACTCCTCCTGAAGTGCCTGCAATAGATCGCGGTGATTTGCCGGCGCTTCTTCTCGCCTGCGCACACGTCTGTCCAATTCATCCCAGAGGTGTTCTATTGGGTTCATGTCTGGCGACATGGATGGCCAGGGAAGCACCTGGACATGGTGGTCGGTGAGGAACTGGGTGGTGAGTCGTGCTGTGTGCGGGCGAGCGTTGTCCTGCTGGAATATGGCATCCTGGTCAGCCAGAAGAGGAAGGGCGTGTGGGCGCAGAATTTCCTCCACGTATCGCTGGGCAGTTATGCGCCCTTGGACGTGCACCAGGGTGCTCCTTCCAGCGGTATTGATCGCCCCCCACACCATGACGCCTCCACCACCATGAACGGGTGCCTCATCCACACAGTTGGGCGCGTAACGTTCGTTTACTCTCCGGTAGACCCTCCTCCGACCATCATGTCGCTGGAGCAGGAAGTAGGACTCGTCGCTGAACCACACGTGTCTCCAGTGATTCCGGACGGTCCAGCGAAGGTGCTGGTTGCCCCACTGCACTCGGTTTTGGCGATGGCGGCGGGTGAGGACAGCTCCTCTGTGAGGTCTGCGAGCTCTCAAACCAGCTTCATGCAGGCGGTTCCGCACGGTCTGGTCCGATAATCGGTGTGGCCCGGGGAGAGCCTGGACAGAAGATGAGGCCGACAGGAAACGATTCCGGAGGTGGCGGAGCCGTATGAAGCGGTCGTGAGCAGCAATTGTCGCCCTTGGTCTTCCCGCTCGTGGCAAGTCAGCAACGGAGCCAGTGGCTTGAAACCTGCCCCACAGTCTACTGATGGTGCTCTGGGACACGTGGAAGTGCCTGGCGATTGCACTTTGACTTTGGCCTGCTTGTAAACGACCCAATGCAATTTGGCGGTCTTCTCTGCTCAATCGGGCCATCTTTCGTCGCTGAATTGTCGTCTGATTTCTTTGTGGCGAACAATCCGCTTTTATGGGTTTTGGAAGACATGGTGAGAGCTCAATATTCCCCGAGTTTCACGAGATTACACTGAAGCATGACGAGTGGTCATGCCAAATGAGCAATTTTGACATTGTAGCCACTGATAACGCATGCGTCACGTGCAGAGCTCACTTGTGGCAATGGACGAAAGGTCGACGACCAGATAAACATTTTCTGCAGTTTGGTGGATATCCTTGTAGCCATATAACTAAATTAACCAAATATTACAAGCTATGCGTTTCTTTTTTTGAACAGTATATTATGCACTGAAGTTTTAAAAGCATGTTTTGGGTTTTTTAAGATATAGCGTCTTTGAACGCCAATCATCTTGGAAATACGAATCTTCATAATATATATTTTTTTTACTGTTTTGGATAGATAAAAAGTTGAACTCTTGGTGCAAACTGGTTTTTGGCCCCTGTTTGACTATTTATTATTTTGGATTATTGTGTGTGAGAGGGAAACTGCAATTCTCAATATCATGAAACGTGCCGGGTCTTTATTTGGAATTTGAGTGTAGAATTTCGTTACAGGGGAGACAACTTCTTTTTGACTGTTTTCTGTCGCAGCTTTCCCCACTTTCCCACCTGTTGTGAATAGACTCCTGGTCTTTGATTATTGACTGAATCAGGGGTTTTCCCACTCCCAGACTTTTTGCAATTCGGTTTGCGGTTTCATCTCTGTTGCTTCTCTCTTTCACTTAATTACTCTTATTTTTAAGCGTCAAAAGCGTCTGTTAATTGTTTTGTTGGAGTCACCATGTTCAAACCACCCCTCAACGATTTAAAGTTGTTACAATTGGTTTCAAGCCAGCACCTCTACCGACTGAGCTATCTCCCTTCACTAAATAATACAAATAAAAGTAGCGTTGTAGATGCATGCTCTCAGGAAGTTCATGGGTGTCTGTGTCTGTTTGTGTGTATATCACTATATATCTGTGTCTGTATAACTCAGAACATCTTTAGCTTAGAGTCCCTGTTTCAAAACAAGCCATATCGGTTCTACACAATTTTCTTACTTAATTCTGCTCTCTTTGCAGGCAGCAGCGGTGTAGGGGAAGGCGTGTGGCAAGGAGAGGGTGAGCCATATCGGTTCTACACAATTTTCTTACTTAATTCTCCTCTCTTTGCAGGCAGCGGCGGGGTAGGGGAGGGCGTGTGGCAAGGAGAGGGTGAGCCATATCGGTTCTACACAATTTTTTTACTTAATTCTGCTCTCTTTCCAGGCAGCGGCGGTGTAGGGGAGGGCGTGTGGCAAGGAGAGGGTGAGCCATATCGGTTCTACACAATTTTCTTACTTAATTCTGCTCTCTTTCCAGGCAGCGGCGGTGTAGGGGAGGGCGTGTGGCAAGGAGAGGGTGAGCCAGATGCCACCATGATGATGACAGTGCAAGACATGCATCTCCTGCTCTGCGGCAAACTCAAACCGTTTCAGGCCTACATGAGCGGCCGATTAAAGATATCCGGAGATCTGTCTGCAGCTATGAAATTGGAGGCTTTTATTGAACAAGTTGTTAAACATGCTAGAATAATCCCATAGCATTTTTCCGCTTAATGAATTTAGAATTATTTGGGAGGGAGCCGTTTGTAGATAACTGTGACTGTCAGAAGATTTTTTAGAGTGCAGACTTTGCTTTAATGGATTACTGTAAAGTTGAGAATGAAATAACTGTAATTAATTGAACATGTTGTTAACCAGGCTATACAAAATAGTAGTGTTTTTACTTCTCCTGATGCATTTCAAAGATCTCATGTGAATTAAATATTGTGTTTAACTTTGACTGTGGAGACTTTGCATTTACATGTTTTAATAAGTGCATGTTTCTTGTTTGACTGTTACATTTGAAGATCAGCTCCCAAGATGAAATAGGTGCCGCATACTCCAGACATTTATAGAACAAGATGTTAAACAGGCTAGCAGAGATGAGATTCTTCCGCTTTTTCGCGGAATACCGCTCAAAAGTTGATCCCCAGGACCGTTTTTTCTAAATCGTCCAGATCCGTGGAGAAAAAATGGGGGGGGGGGGGGGGGGGGTAGTAGAGGTTTGATTATTAAAATCTGACCTGCCAATGACTGAATCTCCCAAAAGACTAGACCGGTTTTTGATTGTCCGGACCGACAAGAGTACCTCCGACAAAAAACATCTCCGCCGAGCTCAAAACCAAAAATCTATGAAATGAACTTTAGACCCGTGTACGAACTGTCCATTTGGGAATGTCTTCATCGCGGAAGTTCTAAATGGGCTGATTTAGTTGTTGACTTTAGCCACTTTCATGTGCAAACAAGATGGCGGCGTCAATGCGATTGTTGGCAGAAACAGAACATGCTTTAGCTTCTGAGATTGATAAAGGGCTAAAGAACAAACGTGTTTGGGCGTGGAAAGACGAAATTATAACCACCGAAGTGAAGGGACGAAAACTGTCCATCCGTCTCGGAGATTCGGTTCAAATGTTGAATGTTCCGGGGAAGGCACAATGCACGTGGTGTAATAAAGTACTGGGCTACAAATCGAGAGGCAAGAGCGTGTTGAAAGACCATTTGACCACGAATGACCCAAAGACCATTTGACCACCAATGACCCAAAGACCATTTGACCACCAATGACCCAAAGACCATTTGACCACCAATGACCCAAAGACCATTTGACCACCAATGACCCAAAGACCATTTGACCACCAATGACCCAAAGACCATTTGACCACCAATGACCCAAAGACCATTTGACCACCAATGACCCAAAGACCATTTGACCACGAATGACCCAAAGACCATTTGACCATCAATGACCCAAAGACCATTTGACCACCAATGACCCAAAGACCATTTGACCACCAATGACCCAAAGACCATTTGACCACCAATGACCCAAAGACCATTTGACCACCAATGACCCAAAGACCATTTGACCACGAATGACCCAAAGACCATTTGACCACCAATGACCCAAAGACCATTTGACCACCAATGACCCAAAGACCATTTGACCACCAATGACCCAAAGACCATTTGACCACCAATGACCCAAAGACCATTTGACCACGAATGACCCAAAGACCATTTGACCACCAATGACCCAAAGACCATTTGACCACCAATGACCCAAAGACCATTTGACCACGAATGACCCAAAGACCATTTGACCACCAATGACCCAAAGACCATTTGACCACCAATGACCCAAAGACCATTTGACCACCAATGACCCAAAGACCATTTGACCACCAATGACCCAAAGACCATTTGACCACCAATGACCCAAAGACCATTTGACCACCAATGACCCAAAGACCATTTGACCACCAATGACCCAAAGACCATTTGACCACCAATGACCCAAAGACCATTTGACCACCAATGACCCAAAGACCAGTTGACCACCAATGACCCAAAGACCATTTGACCACCAATGACCATAAGACACATGCTTGTTGTTTAGTTGTGAGATTCATTCTAGAAATGCATGAACAATGCCCAAAGTTGTAAACAAAATATTCTGCTGCTAAGACTCATTTCTGAGCAATTTTTTGTTATGAAAATGCTAAAAACGCTTCAGCTTCGACCCCCACGAGGGGCTGGACCCCAAATTTGTTTTACCCTCTTAATTCAAAATTTGGGAATCTCATCTCTAGCTAGAGTAAAATTGTAGAATTTCTTGGCTGCAGGTGCAGTTCAAATATTTTGGGAGGTAGTAATCTCTGCTTTGAAGTGACACCAAAAAAATCTTAATCTGGGGACATACATTTGTGTTTTTTGTTTTGTTTTTAAATTGTGTTGTGGGTGTAGATTTTAGAATGAGACAACAGTATGAGAGTTTAGAACGAAATAAGACATTGAGTGTTTTTTTTCTCCCAAAAGCGTATTCAGTCGCTGCAGCAGTACAAGTGATGTGCATTTGTACATTTCTTTTATCCCTTAGGCTGGTTGTCGCGACATATGTCGCGCTACTTTACATATATTGTCACCTGGTTGTCACGACATATGTCGCGCTACTGGTTCAGTCTGTTTGGTCGGTTCCGATTACCTCCCATGGATGCGAAAACCTATATGACCGTTTTTCTTTATTTTTCTCTCTGTTAATTGACCAGTGGCTATGTAACATGTGTTACAGAATTGCACCAGTGTAAGGGTTAAATGGTACACGAACTGGTACGACCTTTGAAAAGTCGTCTAAAGGATTAAAGATTTGAGACATGGTATTCAAAGATAAACTTATATGTGAAGTGATATTTGGTGCATAATACAAAAGGAAGAATAATACATGTCAGTGATCTGATCCTAATGTGCCTGTGTGTGTGTGTGTGTGTGTGTATGTATGTGTGTGTGTGTGTGTGTGTGTGTGTGTGTGTGTGTGTGTGTGCATGATTATGTGTGTGTGTGTGTGTGTGTGTGTGTGTGTTGGATATAGTACTATGAGTACAACATTGTAAGGGATAAAAAATGAAAACAATTTATGTTTGCCAAATACATGTTTTTTAAGTATTTTAAACAAAACATAAATACAGATAGGAAAGTAATATGATTTCATGGTTATTGTACTTCTTATGTAGCAGTCATATGGCTGTCACATCGTCATGATTGTAATTGATAGTTTGCAAATAAAACAGGTGTATTATAATCATGCCTGCCATATCCAATGCCAGTTGAAACTAGCATCTTATCTCGCACTGATATTTCTTATTTTTCTTACCTCTTTAAAGTGTTCTTGAAAAACTTGTCCTCGATTTTTGCATGTCACTATTGCATCAATGTGTGTTAGACTGAGTGATACAGGTGTGTGAAAGTGTGGTGATAATGGCTGTGATACCTAGCATGTGTTTTATGAGATAATCTGGAGTTCTGGGTACGAATATTATTTTTGTATTATTGTTTTGATGTGTTCAGAGAATTTGAGTTTGAAATATGTCCGGACACCTTTACATTTTTCTTGCATTGATTGTGTTTTTGTGCTCACTTTTTATTTGTAAGTAATCTTGAAGTTAACAGTATTGATTTATAAAGTAATATAACATAAACGCCCATTTTTACCCTACGCTATTATATGGCTGTGTTCATTGTGTGTGTGTGTTTGTGTGTGTGTGTGTGTGTGTGTGTGTTAGATAGAGAGAAAGAGAGCAAAGGATGCATGTGTTCTGCGCGAACTTAGAATCCGGTTTCATTCTAGAATGGACCGGGTCCAGGTTGGAATTCTAACCCTGCGCAAGTACAGGGGTGCCATTCTAGAATGAAACCATGCGTGAAGCATCGCGAGAGTGAATAAAGGGGGCCGTAATGTTTGTAGGTAAGACAGAGTTGTCTTCCCTTGAATTATCTCCACCTGCACCTTCCCTTTGATAAAATGGGGCTGATTTGTCTACCCCTGAAAAAATCCTTTGGCGATCTTGCGATGTCATGTCATGTCAAGAAAGTTGACACTCCTGAGTACGCAATAAACAAAGGCAGACCATAGCAAGGGGGACTACCAGGGCGGTAATGTTTGCAGGGCAGTTGTTTTTGTGATGAGAGCCGGTTGCGGCCGCTTGCAATGTCAGCGCTGTCTCCCTCTCGGAACTTGTCCGGTTTTTTGACAATTTTTTTGACAGACAGACAGACAGACGGTCAGACCGACTAACCGACAGACAGACCAACAGAAGGACAGAGTGAGTTATAGAGCTGTTGTCACAGGTTTAAAAAAAAGTTGACATTAACAAAAACAGAAATCAACAACAACTTTTGTCTGGTTTTATAATATTATGGGAAAACATTGAAAGCAATTCATAGTAGTAGTACTACCACAACAAATACTCTCAAAGGGGAATTCCATGCCTAAAAGTTTGACAGTTTTTATTTAATCTATCAGAATCCCTACCTTCCAAGCTGTGATATGCCCACGTTTCAAACTCCTACAACCCTGCATTACTACAACACAAAAGAACAAAGTTCCAAGAATTATATCCTGGTGCACATTTATTTGTAGAGGAAGTACCAATCATTCAAGAGAGTTCACTTGATTTACAAATGGATTGGAGGTCTGTCATTTCCAAGCAACTGAATTGTAGCTTAAAATCAGTGAATACCCTTCATTTCTGACCAAGCCTCATTGCAATGACAGTCAATTAATTTTTCTCTCCAAAATCACAACATTATACCATGTCATACTTTCAAATAACCTCTAATTGCCCTTGAAAAAAATACAGGCTCCTGACGTTCTCAGTGCCCAGTGACGGCAGAGATTGACGAATTGCAATTCAACCGTGTAGCAAGATGACACCACTTGAGCCAGAGGTCAACTAATGATTAGTAATGACATTCCAATTCACAGCATCTTGATTGACAAGCTTGATTTTCCGTAATAACTGTGGAAAGTCAGAATTTTCAAAAATGTTCCCTGAAAAGCATAAATATTCGAAGCTCAGCGTTCACAAATGAATCAAATGAAAGAATGAAATCGATGATTAGATGCCACAAGACCTTATGTCGAAATACAAACGCCAGTTATGGGATGATATGTCATTTTGGAGAAAACAGAGACGATTTTCTACAGAAACTAGCCTCGCCTTTGCCGATTTTCGTGGGGCCCACCGCAGCCAATTGCTTTCGTTGTGGTCGGCGCTCATAACAAGGGGTTTGCTATGGCTGCGAGTCTTGTGGTCAAAGCAGCACCGTTCTTAAGAGGCGCATGCCTGATAGAACGTTAAAGCTAGTTAAAAAAAATAAAAAAATAAAAAAAAAAGCCTTTCCCTCGCTAAAACTATATAGTCATATTATATATCGATACAAAGCTAAAGACTTTATCTTCACAATTCAGAAGACCAACTTCATGTATATGAATAAGATTAAAAGTTACAAGCGAGATCGGCAAAACACTTGTCAGTCCGGAAATTTCCGTTCGTAGCGATCAGTGCTGAGTTTCTCTCAAAATCGTAATCACTTTCAGAACATCACAATCCCAATTCACGATGTCTGAGTAAAGTGTAAAAAACCCGACAAAAAAACCCAACCAAACACACAAAAAACAAAAACAAACAGAAAATCCACATTTGTGGCTTTGGCTGTGTGATAGTCTAACTGAAATGACTATGCCAACTTGGACCCAAATTCCAACCTTGCGCACGGCCGATTCTAGAATGGACCAGCAACAAGGGTTTCATTCTAGAATGGCACCCCTGTACTTGCGCAGGGTTAGAATTCCAACCTGGACCCGGTCCATTCTAGAATGAAACCGGATTCTAAGTTCGCGCAGAACACATGCATTCTTCCACCATCACTGAGAGGAGAAAAAAGATATTGTAGTTTTTCAAGTACAAACATATATTATTCGCTAACACAAAGTAATAAACATGATAGCATACATACATAATGTTAATTTTATCCATATTGAAGCACGTTTTTCATAATGGTAAACTACACATCACTTTCTTTGTGTAATAAAACGGGAGGTGGTGACACAAGATGATTTAAAGAAAAGAGAGAGAGTGTGTGTATGTTACTACAAGGAGGAAGGCTTGGTTGACTTTATAAAAAAAATATTAAAAAAATTTAAAAAACGCGCTCTCCGCCCACCTTTCAATCAATACTTGACTGAATTTATGAACGATCCATTTGACAAAAAGAGTGGAAGATAAAAACTGCTTACAGCAAAATTTACACTAAATCAAATGTCTAGATATACGTATGCAATCTTCAAAAGTGCAAGAACCAACGAGCATATTTATATTTCTGTCTTGTTGGCATGTCTGAGAAAATCGCTTTGTTTGATCAGCTTGATTTGTTCATAAATGAGTTTAAATTAATGACTAAGTATATACATGGGACTTTGTTTATCTTGAAAGCCATAACGTCGAACTGGTAGCAGTTATACGTCAATGACAAAATCGTTCCGCTGAATGTGGATTTCATTGATAAATGAAAAAAACAACCTTATCAACTGTGATTCACGAAGTACAAACACATTGGATCCGCTTTTATTTTTTTTAACCCTGCATGTGAAAAACAAAAATCAAAAACAACATACACCATAAACTATCTAGAGCTTTCGACGTCTGCTTCCCAAACAACATACACCATAAACTAGAGCTTTCGACGTCTGCTTCCCAAACAACATACACCATAAACTAGAGCTTTCGACGTCTGCTTCCCAAACAACATACACCATAAACTAGAGCTTTCGACGTCTGCTTCCCAAACAACATACACCATAAACTAGAGCTTTCGACGTCTGCTTCCCAAACAACATACACCATAAACTAGAGCTTTCGACGTCTGCTTCCCAAACAACATACACCATAAACTAGAGCTTTCGACGTCTGCTTCCCAAACAACATACACCATAAACTAGAGCTTTCGACGTCTGCTTCCCAAACAACATACACCATAAACTAGAGCTTTCGACGTCTGCTTCCCAAACAACATACACCATAAACTAGAGCTTTCGACGTCTGCTTCCCAAACAACATACACCATAAACTAGAGCTTTCGACGTCTGCTTCCCAAACAAGCACACTAATGTGAGGACAATAAAGAATGTGTCCGGATATTACTTCGCGCACCCAAAATAGATTATGACGATAAACAAAGGCTTGCTTTATAGTCAGACCTGTCATATATACAATCAGAAGAGTGAGAGAAGCGAGATGGGGGGGGGGGGGGGGGGTACTTGAAGGCTTGATGATTACTTTCATCGTAAGAAATGTTGGCAGAAATGGAAGCTCCGACATTCTTTCTTTCTTTCTTTATTTGGTGTTTAACGTCGTTTTCAACCGTTCAAGGTTATATCGCGACGGGGAAAGGGGGGAGATGGGATAGAGCCACTTGTTAATTGTTTCTTGTTCACAAAAGCACTAATCAAAAAAATTGCTCCAGGGGCTTGCAACGTAGTACAATATATGACCTTACTGGGAGAATGCAAGTTTCCAGTACAAAGGACTTAACATTTCTTACATACTGCTTGACTAAAATCTTTACAAACATTGACTATATTCTATACAAGAAACACTTAACAAGGGTAAAAGGAGAAACAGAATCCGTTAGTCGCCTCTTACGACATGCTGGGGAGCATCGGGTAAATTCTTCCCCCTAACCCGCGGGGGGAAGCTCCGACATATTATGACATAAACTGAAGCGTCTGAAGTACACAGCACCTGTATGTGAATACATTCTTGCTCTTCGATTTTTCTTTCCTCCTAGAAACTTATAGGAAAAGTAAATAATAGGAATGAAAACAACACCCCTGGGAGAATTAAATGACGACCTGAAAAATCACACTCACAAAAAACACCACACTGTTGCAACGAGAGAAGGAAAGATACATGTACAAACACCATCAACAGAAAATAGACGTCTTCTGGCATTATATTGACAGTCGACAAAATTACTAAAACTTTGTTTTAAATCGGCGAAAACGTTGCACGTGTAAACTGTTTGTCTCACCGTCTCAGATCTGGTCAGGATTTTCCATGGGATAAAAGACAATCCCTCCACTTTGTAACATATCATAAATGAACCGCCTGGATGCTCTCTGTGGTAATTATGTATTAATTTAAGAAATTAATTCATCAACAATGTTTAACCTACTACACCAAGCAGTCAGGGTGTTGATTATTAGTATGTGTCTAAGTGGAGGAATAGTCTGATCCCATGTAAGAGTCTGGCCGGATCTGAGATGGTGCGCCCGACTGTTTTCAAGGGAAGCAGTGTGCCTTAAACTTCCAAAAATGCCTAAACTTGTATTTTCGACAAATTTTTATGAGAAAATAAAACCCAGCAACAGCCATGCAAAGAACAATAAGTTAATGGAAAAAAATGAAAAAATGAAAACAAAGACTTAATGGCCGGAGAAGTAGAAGCACGTCAGAGAATGATCGTATATACACATTTTAAAAAACCCACCTTTTATACACGTAGGCTATACAAGCATGACGTGGTAATCATCATATCATTACAAAATCCAAAACGTGTTTTTGTCCAAAGTAATTCACGTAGGAATCTGTGATGTTTGCAAAAGCAGCACCCAAAAGGTAACAACATCATCATCAACAACAATAACAACAACAACAACAACAACAACAGCAATAACAATAACAACAACAACAACTACTACTACACAAAGAATGTGGTCGTGCACAAGAGAGGATTGTCCGTGTACAGAATGTAATAGAAAGGTTTCTTTCACTGCAACGAAAAGAGAAGAGTATTTCCGCCAATGAAAAGCTTCAGTACGATATTTCTTTAAACCAATGAAAAGCTTCAGTACTATATTTCTTTAAACCATACTATTATAATGTAACATTTCTGCTCTTTGACTGTCAAAGGCGGTTAGTGATTGACATTACTGTACCTGTACATCGCCACAGCGCGGACACTTTTGATAATCTAATCTACCTTAATATGCACATGACGACGTTGTACTGGCCAAAGTCTTTAATAAAAAACAAGTCGCGTAAGGCGAAATTACTACATTTAGTCAAGCTGTGGAACTCACAGAATGAAATTGAACGTAGTTCGCCGCTAGTGCAAAAGGCAGTGAAAGTGGCGAGCCTGTTTGGCGCGGTAGCGGTTGCGCTGTGCTTCATAGCACGCTTTACTGTACCTCTCTTCGTTTTAACTTTCTGAGCGTGTTTTTAATCCAAACATATCATATCTATATGTTTTTGGAATCAGGAACCGACAAGAAATAAGATGAAAGTGTTTTTAAATTGATTTCGAAAATTTAATTTTGATCATAATTTTTAATTCTTTTCATTTTCAGAGCTTGTTTTTAATCCAAATATAACATATGTATATGTCTTTGGAATCAGAAAATTATGAAGAATAAGATGAACGTAAATTTGGATCGTTTTATAAAAAATATTTTTTTTTTTACAATTTTCAGATTTTGAATGACCAAAGTCATTAATTAATTTTTAAGCCACCAAGCTGAAATGCAATACCGAAGTCCGGCCTTTGTCGAAGATTGCTTGGCCAAAATTTCAATCAATTTGATTGAAAAATGAGGGTGTGACAGTGCCGCCTCAACTTTTACAAAAAGGCGGATATGACGTCATCAAAGACATTTATCGAAAAAATGAAAAAACAATTCCGGGCATATCATACCCAGGAACTCTCATGTCAAATTTTCATAAAGATCGGTCCAGTAGTTTACTCTGAATCTCTCTACACACACACACGCACACACACACACACACACACACACACACACACACACACACACACACACACACACACACACACACACACATACACCACGACCCTCGTCTCGATTCCCCTATGTTAAAACATTTAGTCAAGTTGTAAAAATGAAGATTTGTGTAGGTGTGAACGTGGATGAGAGCGCGGCACGTTTCTTGCTTTTAGCGCTGCAAACTTAGGCGCAGTTTGTTCGTCTGTCATATAGCATGATAGCCGGTAATAAAACCGTCATTTCTAATAAGCTGACTGTCAGCAAAAAGTTAACAGACATGTCTCAAAGATAATATCAACATTCGCCTTAACGGCTCATGTTGATATCCATTTTTGTCTGTTATCACTTGCTAACAGTCAGCATGTTAGAAATAACTCATAATAATGCGATATCAGTGGGTGTTATGACGAGGCCTGTCTTTTAGAGGTAAATTGTTCAGAAAGCACAATCGCAACCAGCTTAATTGTGCCGATGGACAAATGTCCAAGTTTTTTTTTTCTCTCGATGGAATAGAGAGGACTACGCCGTGGACAGATTATCACAGACAGGTGCGATCTGCGCAACCTCTTTCAGTGGCATCATTTCCAGCTCAAAGGTGTCAGAGTTGTTTTTACTGGTCTTGAATTTCAACAGATATATATTAAAAGTGAAGCGCCATTGGCAATTCATTAAGAATACAAGTTGCAAATGTGATTTTATTTTGATTAAAAAAAAATGCTATCCCTTGTGCAATCTATCTGACATTTTGAAGCATTTCTATTTGATTACTTGTTTTGATCGGAAATTTCTTTGAATTGGGCAATACTTGACATTATACGGTTTGCTTCCAACAAAACAGCAAAGTCTATGACGCATATTGCTTTGCTTTTTTCCCAAGATCAAACATAAAATAAATGACAATACCCCGAAGCCAATGGGCTGAGTTTAACACAAACGCCACAAAGGAGAGCTATACACTAAACATCTGAAGGCATTTTACATTTACTATAGTTAAGGAGCCTTGGCTTATTGTTGCCATCGATGTTTAGTTGACCTCCATTTAGATTCCAAGATCACAATGTGGCATCCAACTTTGCACTTACTTACATCACTTCATATCAGACGTTGGTGTTCACTTCATTGCACAATCATATAAAAAAAATCACAAGGAATTAAGATATACTTGGAAGCTACGATTGTCAGTCATTTGGGGTCACATTGTCCGCACCTTGGCAGCCAAGGTTACAAGAAACCACCACAAGAGAGAGCACCTTGACAGCCAAGGTTACAAGGAACCACCACAAGAGAGAGCACCTTGACAGCCAAGGTTACAAGAAACCACCACAAGAGAGAGCACCTTGACAGCCAAGGTTACAAGAAACCACCACAAGAGAGAGCACCTTGACAGCCAAGGTTACAAGGAACCACCACAAGAGAGAGCACCTTGGCAGCCAAGGTTACAAGGAACCACCACAAGAGAGAGCACCTTGACAGCCAAGGTTACAAGGAACCACCACAAGAGAGAGCACCTTGGCAGCCAAGGTTACAAGGAACCACCACAAGAGAGAGCACCTTGACAGCCAAGGTTACAAGGAACCACCACAAGAGAGAGCACCTTGACAGCCAAGGTTACAAGGAACCACCACAAGAGAGAGCACCTTGACAGCCAAGGTTACAAGGAACCACCACAAGAGAGAGCACCTTGACAGCCAAGGTTACAAGAAACCACCACAAGAGAGAGCACCTTGACAGCCAAGGTTACAAGGAACCACCACAAGAGAGAGCACCTTGACAGCCAAGGTTACAAGGAACCACCACAAGAGAGAGCACCTTGGCAGCCAAGGTTACAAGGAACCACCACAAGAGAGAGCACCTTGACAGCCAAGGTTACAAGGAACCACCACAAGAGAGAGCACAAGATCGAACAATAAAGTTATTTCATCAACCGGTGATGTCACTGTCACATGAAATGAGGTCAGACACTTCACTGTTGCTGTCATCAACAAACGATGCCACAGATACTTTGAACATCTGGTGGAAATGTCTGCTTATAAGGCTTGCGGTTTTCACAAGGTTAGGCTAAGAGGTTTTTCTTCTTCTTTTGACCAGCTTTGCTCCTTGTATATTTCTCTTTTCGAAGACATGAGGTTGTCACTGGGTGAAAGGCACACTTCTTCTCATCAAAGATGTTCGCCTCACAATCTCGGAGCTGGCCAGTCCTTTTATTTGTTTAACTTTATTACATGGGATACAACCATCCCTCCACTTGGACACCGACCAAAGTTCAACACCCTGACCCTAACCCTGACCCTAACCCTGACCCCATGGTTATCTGTGGTAAATGGCAATGTTTTTATGAATACATTTCTTAAAATTCCACAAGTGGAACTTATTAAATGAATTCACCAACAAATTTCAACTGTGCAAAGATGGCACCCAGGCGGTTCATTGTTGATACGTGACCAAGTGGAGGGATGGTCTTATCCCAAGTAAAAGACATTGCCAGATTTGAGACGACAAGCCGAACTTCTTACACAGAAAGCAATGTGCCTTTAAAATCAACAAGAGGCTTTCATTCCTCTTTAGTCTAGTCTGTGGTCTATGATCGATAGTGGTTGGAAACAACATGGGATGAGACATCTGCCTCCAGGTTTGTCTTTATTAGTCTAGTCTGTGGTCTATGATCTAGTCTCTGGTCTATGATCTAGTCTCTGGTCTATGATCTAGTCTCTGGTCTATGATCTAGTCTCTGGTCTATGATCGATAGTGGTTGGAAACAACGTGGGATGAGACATCTGCCTCCAGGTTTGTCTTTATTAGTCTAGTCTGTGGTCTATGATCTAGTCTCTGGTCTATGATCTAGTCTCTGGTCTATGATCTAGTCTCTGGTCTATGATCGATAGTGGTTGGAAACAACGTGGGATGAGACATCTGCCTCCAGGTTTGTCTTTATTAGTCTCTTTACCGACACGTAAGACACTGAAAACAAAGGTCTTTATCGCCTTGTTTTAAGATTCGCTCAAATCTCACGGCAAGGAATAAAGACTTTTTCTGCTGCACAGCAGTCACACTTTTTGCGTTTATGTCTTTGTAAGTTAGTGACCACAAGTCTGGAATCAGAAGAAGACGGGTTTGTCCCCTTTGGACTACCGCTGTACAGTCACACAGAGCGTGCGATGCTCAGCGTTGTACTCGCAGTTGACGAGCGGCACGAGGCAGGACACCACGTCCTCGGGACTCAGCACCTTGTTCCTCAGCCACGCCTCCAGCTGGCTAACGGCCGCGTCTTTGTTGCCCTGCCCCGGGACCCACCCCCTCCCTCCGTCCTCACACTCCGTGCGCGAAGAGTTCTTGCTGTCGCTGTCGCGGTCGCGGTCCATGCGGTACATTTCCGTGCCCGCGGTGGTGCGAACGTCCTGTGCGCTCCTGTTGGCGAAGGGCTGAATGTTGTCCTCTCTGCTGCTGCGGCGCTTTTCCATGATGATGTTGAAGGTGTAGAGGAAAGGGTTGAGGGCGGAGTTAAAAGGCAGTACGAAGATGGCCACGCCCACGTTGACGACCCTGGGGAAGACGACGTCGTTTGAGGCCATTAGCCCGAGAAGACCAATGGGGAACCAGCAGAGGAAGTCGGAAACCACAATGGTGGTGAGTCGCCTGGCGATGGTAGCGTCTCGGGACCCGGTCTTCTGGCAACTCATGGAGTTGGCCCGCACCGAGTAGTAGATGACGATCTGACCAACAGCGATGAGGACAAACAGCACGAAGTTCAGCACGATCACGACGCCAAACGAGTAGCGGTAGCCTTGGAAACGGGAGCTCATGCTGAAAGGGAGAGGGATGCAGATGCCTGACTGTCCGTAGAACTCCCAGTGCGATGTCCAGGGCAACAGGGGAACGGTTGCCAGGACAACGCCCAGCCCCCAGGCAACACCTGACGCCACCAGGGCGGTCTTCTTGTTGAAGTGGACGCGGCTGAACGGGAAGCGCAAGACTAGGAAACGGTCCAGTGTGATGAGGCAGATGAAGAAGGCTGACACCTCGTTGGACAGGAGAGAGAGGAACCCCGCAATGTTACATGTCACGCTGCTTTTCCAGATCTCCTCTTTCCACAGGTAATTGCCCCGGTAAATCTCGTCAGCCGTGCCGATCATCGTTAGGTACATGCCCATGAACAAGTCCGCCAGGGACAGGTTGGTGACGAAAATGCCAAAGCTTCCCATGCTCGCCGAGCCTTCTTTGTGCAGGTAGAGCCTCGTAGCAAAGCTCCCTGCGTTGCCACATAAGGACAGAGTAGCAAAAAGCCAGAGGAAGACTCGGTAAACGTCGGACTGAAGCAAGTCTTCACACGACGCGAAGTCGTCCTGCTGCGAGTTGCAGTGTTGAGCGTCAAACTTCTCTGGCAGCGTCGCTTCACAGCACAGCTTGTAGTTGTCTACTCTGATCGTCTCAAGATTGTTCATCTTCTTCAGCATGTCCAGGGGGAAGTCGTCAAGCGGGGCATTGCTGAGGTCCAGGTGTTCTAGCCTTTCTGTGGTCTCGAAGCCTTGCTTGGTGACTTGCTTCAGTTCGCTCGAGGAGATGTTGAGGGTTTTAAGATTATTGCAGCACTGCAGAACGTCGCCGTCGTAAACGTCTAGGTCTGTGTGAGACAAGTCGAGTCTTTCGAGGACGGGTAGATGTAACTTTCCCGGGTCACTCATCGACTCAAAAGTAGTCAGAGGGTTGTGAGAAAGCACGAGCTCCTGCAGGTTCTTCAAGTCCTTAAAGTACACCATGCTGATATGCCTGATGGCGTTGTGGCTCAGGTCCAGGTGTCTGAGATTGGGAAGACTCAGATTTGGCACTTCCCTGAGCCCGCAAAACGCCAAGTGGAGTCTTATCAGATACGAGTTTTCTGCAACGTCGTCAGCAGTAATTCCTGATCTACTGGCGTCCAAGTAACGAATAAACGGGTAAGAACTGATATTCAATTTGACGGGGCACACAAAGGAAAGTCCGAAGCAGCGACAGCCATCTGGGCAGACCATATCACACAGAATTTCATCATCTTGCTCTTTACACTGGAAAATCCCGTCACAAACCTGACTAGGGTGGAGACACACGGCAGATCCACGGCATCGATAGAAGCCAGGACACTGGTACAGATTGCAGCTTCTTTCGTCTTCGCGACCAGGACAGTCCGCAAACCCGTTACAGCGCAGGTACACAGGTAGGCACATTCCTCCAGGGCACTCAAAGTGAGTTTCAGGACAGGCGTCGGTTTCCTTCATGGCTCGCAGACTGTGGTTACCTTTACCAGACATGTCTACGATGAATGGTGGCGGCGTGAGAGGCGGGAAGTGGCCCATGTCGAGAGACCCGCAGTTCTCGTCAGACGAGTCTGTGCAATGCGGCATCCCGTCGCATCTCAGATTCTTAGGGATACACTGCTTGTTGCGACAGCGATAGGAATCTGTGTACGGGCAGGTGCTAGGGAACTCACAGAAACTCTCGTCGGAGTAGTCAGGACACTGGTTTCTGTGGTCGCAGACAAAGGTGTACGGGATTTTTTCGATTCCACGCTCGCAGACAAACATCGGGATTTCCATGGCGTTGACCTCGCATGAATTCATCTCTCCTACGTCACAGGGGCCATCCTGGTCACAGGCCAGAAACTCGTGGGTCAGCTCACCGGACGGGCAAGGAAACAGGTTAACGTTTTTGGGCAGAGAGCTGTTAGCAGTGTTCTTAAGCGTAGGGAAAATAAGCTCTTTTCTGTCTTCTGTGTAATTGGGTTTGGAAAATTCGCAAATGTACTGAGCCTTCACAGCCCCATCACATCGGTTTGCCAACATTCCTTGTGGCTCGATCTGAGTGTAGTATGCACACTGCGGCTTGCTGTTGCTGAAAGACGACGTCAGGTTCTTGAAGAAAGCCGAGCGGTTGTCTACCCATTCCCAGACGTCCGTGTAGAGAGCCTTCACTGACGCTTGAATGAAGTCTGTCAGGCGAAGACCCACAAAGACGGGCAGCTTATAAAATCTGCTACTACCGTACTCCATGATTTCTTTGAAGCGCTGCCACTCTTCGGGGGTTGCCATGGTCACCAGATTCTGCTCTAATCGCACGCAGGAGTAGAAAGCGTCGTACCAGGAAAGGTTTGTCTCGGGCCAGAAGATCTTGTAACACTTGTTGCCCGCATTCACGGCGCCTATTCCGCAGCCACTGTTGTTGTAACCACAGCCCTCTTCGTCCTCTCCTCCCTGGCATTCCAGCACCAAGTTGCAGCTGAACACTTCACGAAACTCTTCAAAGTACGGTACTGAACAGTCGTAGAGACCGTCGCTGAGTCGCTGAGGTTCGTGAAACTGTGGCAAGATGGAGTAGAGCATTTCAAAACCCGTGTACTCCACCGTGTCATCCGTGACGAAGTATAGGGTGATGGAAGTGTTGAATACGTGTGGCAGGACGCGGTAATGTGTCCCGCACAATTTCAAGTCCTCACTGTCACCATCACTGCTGATAATGAGATAGTCAGTGTTGCACGCGCCGGCTCCAAGGTCAAGGTGAGGGAAGACCGCGAACATCACGTGCTCTTCAGGCACGAGGATGACGTAAGAGGTGTTGACGTCACTGGGGTATAGTTGATGTTCGCCGTCATGGTTGGGTGACGTCAAACGGAACGTGGTGTTGGTCAGCTGACTTGCGATGAGCTTTTTTGGCGGAGGTTCCTTGGTGATGTTGTACGTGAAAGTCAGAGTTGTGGCGTTGTCTTCGTCTCTGCTTTCATATCGAAACTGCACCGTGGAGTTAAACACCGCTGCATACTTGCGGTTGAAATCACCAGCTGAGATCGTTCTTGTGCTAGTCTCGTCAGAAAGAGTGACCTCGTCATCCGTATACTCAGACGAATCTATGGGTGATGATCTGACAATGATGTTGTGATTTTGTGGAACGCTAACATTCCACATGCATTGTGTTTCTCGACAATCATCGTCGTTTTTGACAACATCTATACGAGCCATCGTCCCGTTGAACACGATGGTGTCATCTTCATCGCAGAGGGAAGCGTTGATCTTAAAATGATCATGACTGATCTGAGTTAGAGGATTCTCTTCTGGCTTTTCAGGAACGGAAGGACCTGCATTCAACAGGCTGTGTTCTGCACGATTCACCGATGCTGCTGAAGCACGAGTTTTTGGCGTCGGGGATTCTCTGTATTCAATTCGTGGAACAACGTCTGTCGCTGCTGTTGAAGTCCTAACAGCTTGTGTGAAATCCTCGTCATTTCTCTCATATGTGTTGTGAAACAAACTATCCAGTGTTGCTTTCGTCGATGAAACGTCTATGGAGAGCAGTAAAACCAACAGGATAATCGTACACGAAGTAGACGTTCTTGGATGATGTCGATTTAGCGACATTCTGGGGGGTTGGCGAAACGCACTGATCCTGGTGCTATTAAAAGTAGCATTGACAAGGCACAACTCAGTATCCTGGTGCTATTAACAGTAGCATTGACAAGGCACAACTCAGTATCGCAAGGAAGAGATGTCTATACCTGGAAGTTCCTTTTTAAAGCATAGACTGACTGACTGTAACGAATGACTTCTGCTTGCCCTCAACATCAACTATTTATGGAGACTTGCAATTCTGGAGAGCTGCTTTTAAATCGAGAATCGTGGGTTTTTTCCACCCGTGATTGAAACTTGAAATATCCTCCGTGCCCCATTCACCTTCCCCCACATCACCCCCCCCCCCCCCCCCATTCCTCTTTCTTTCTCTCTTACTTTTCCTCCTCCCTCCCTCCCGCCTTACCCTCCCCCCCCCCCCCCCCAGGCCCACCGAACACAAACACTTACACCACCTCTGCTCTCTGTTGTTGGTATTCGTGCCCGCGAGGGCCTTGAATGATTAAAGGAACTGGAAATAACAATCGCGGCATAAAAAGATCGAAATTGACCTTTTAATCGAAGGCAAACATAAGTAATTGAAAGCAAGTCGCGTAAGGCGAAATTACTACATTTAGTCAAGCTGTGGAACTCACAGAATGAAACTGAACGCACTGCATTTTTTCACAATGGCCGTAGTCCGCCGCTCGCGCAAAACGCAGTGAAATCGACGAGCCTGTTTAGCGCGGTAATGGTTGCGCTGTGCTGCATAGCACGCTTTTCTGTACCTCTCTTAGTTTTAACTTTCTGAGCGTGTTTTTAATCCAAACATATCATATCTATATGTTTTTGGAATCAGGAACCGACAAGGAATAAGATGAAATTGTTTTTAAGTCGATTTCAAAATTTTTATTTTAATCATAATTTTTTATATTTTTAATTTTCAGAGCTTGTTTTTAATCCGAATATAACATATGTATATGTTTTTGAAATCAGAAAATGATGAAGAAGAAGATGAACGTAATTTTGGATTGGTTAAAAAAAAAGTTTAATTACAATTTTTAGATTTTTAATGACCAAAGTCATTAATTAATTTGTAAGCCTCCAAGCTGAAATGCAATACCAAAGTCCGGCCTTTGTCGAAGATTGCTTGGCCAAAATTTCAATCAATTGTATTGAAAAATGAGGGTGTGACAGTGCCGCCTCAACTTTTACAAAAAGCCAGATATGACGTCATCAAAGACATTTATCCGAAAAATGAAAAAAAGTCTGGGGATATCATACCCAGGAACTCTCATGTAAAATTTCATAAAGATCGGTTTAGTAGTTTACTCTGAATCGCTCTACACACACACACACACACACACACACACACACACACACACACACACACACACACACACACACACACACATACACCACGACCCTCGTCTCGATTCCCCCTCTATGTAAAAAGACCGCATCAGTTAAATCAGCACTCCCCGACTGAGTCAGAGCTCTGAGCGAGCGTGGTCTTTGTTGTTACACAAGTGATTTCATTGCAGCCAACCACCGTATTGAACACGACAGTAGTTGATGACAATTACTACTTCACCAACTACGTCGATGACAACATCAGCAACGAACCGCAAGAACAACTATGTTAAATGAGACTGATGATAACGCACGTAAGAAAACATAAACATGTGTATCAAGAGCTTCTAATTCTGTATGCAAAATATATTGTTTTAGTTTATTAGAACCCACATTTGCTGGTCAGCTTAGAATAATTTACTCAATTGTCTGACAATCAAGCTCCGGTTTCAAGGTCGACGACTTTGACTGATGAATGTAACTGGTTTTTTTTCCCAAAATGTTAATCAATCAATCAACACGTGATAACAAACATGGTAACTGTGTGTTCTCTGTTTGTACACATACTTTCTCATTTACGTGCTTTACCTTAAGTCAGAGACAACAAACAATTTGTTTCTAATTAATCAAACGTCAGACTAACGAAATCTCAAAAACTGATTTCCAAAAATAATTTGATGAATGTAACTTAAAAATTACCATATTTCACAGTTGAACATTAAGTACATTGTATTACAAAATACAGTCCGTTTACTGTTATAATGACATTGTAAATTCCGTTGTGCAACATAGTTTGGATAAATGTCCCTTTTAGTTTGCCGATTTAAAGGACACTGCTTATATAATTTTCTTCTTCCTTTGCAAAGTCAGAATCAAAAATTAAATAGCAATATAAGAAATCTAAATTGCTGTTCGTGTTTGACCGTGTTTTAGCAACAGTGATCACCGTTCTGCTATAGCTGTGCATGTGGCATAAAACGCTAAAATCCCAACAGACTTGTTCATCGCGCACGCTAACAAATCGAATTCTATTCACTGAGCAGGGAAAGCTCTGCGGGAATGACATGAACGGACAATGAAAGCTCGTTAACACGTGTGGAAACCCAGATACGGCGTTTGCCTGACTTAGGTAATGGCTAAATGATGTATGCATTATCTCCCTTCTTTGCAGAAAAAATTAGACCTCCCCGGGAAGAGAGACAACTATTACCAACATTTGTGTGTGTTATGCGATGAAAGTCTAAGAGAAATGTCGTTTTACAGGAATCAGCGAGTTTGATAAAGTACTGTAAGTTTTAATCTAAGTTTTTGCCTGAAGTTTCGGACTTGATTACTTGTTTGCTAGCTTGCAAAGGGAGCACGAACATATGCACCAAACCTTTGAGGATACCTTAAATTGTCTTTTTTTCACCCGGAAAATGGTTTTGAAGGTTTCCCGATAAAAATCGGTATTTTTTTTATATACAGAGCAACAAAAGAAACGCGAAAAAATTCTGCAATGTTTGATTGACAAAATCTCGAACAATTATGGAGTTAGAAATATCAAACCACAAAATTTTGATGAAGGCATGTTTGACCTAGCTGTTGCGTGATTATTTTGATGCTGCGACTGTGTCAACACACGGGACAAGTAGGTTTAACGTTAACGAAGTTTTGGAGGTCTCGCTCAGTCAGCCTTCATCGCGCTCTCTGGCCACTGATCGGACACTGGTTGCTTCCAATGATGTTCCTGGTCGTGTCAGCGGCTGAACTGAATCGATGTCGAAGACGTTGTGGCAAAAAATTGCGATCTTGTCTTACTGGGGTAATGCGAAAAAATCCACCGCGTTGCATAACTGCAGTGCTCTCAATGTCACCAGAATATTGCAGAAGGTGATACACTGTTGGAATATGCACGTTTAAAGCACATGCCAGCGCTTCTGGATCACCCCCAGCTTTAAATCGACCTGGCATTTTGGTGGTGTCAATCTTGGAATCCTGGCTGTTTCAAAAGTGAGACTGGCAGCAAGCGTGCCATGGTCTCTTTTGAATGCTAATGCATTAGTGAACACGTCTCACACATCAGATTTCTCCTGCTCTACTTGCACGTGCTGCGAGCGCGCATTATGTGTTTAACGATAAACCTGCTTGTCCCGTGTGTTAAAACAGTCACAGCATCAAAATAATCACACAAAAGCAAGGTCAAACATGTTTTCATTAAACTTTTGTGGTTTAATAATTCTAACTCTATAATTGTTGGAAATTTTGTCAATCAAACAGATGTAACCGAGTGCCGAAACACTACGATCACCTCGGGAAGCGAAGTGCAATCAAACAGGATTGAAAATGTTAGGGCTAATTTCTTAGCCCTATAAAAACTGTTATGCAAACCCGAAGGTTTCCATGAACATACAGACAATCGGAAACCACCAGACCCCATCACAAACAGAATTCCACAATCAACCGGTGTTGACTTAAAGGCCAACAACTCGGGTGCAGAGTCTGCTGTGAAAGGAGCGGTAGCCTCCCCTGTCACACAATGACGAATTTTTTCGCGTTTCTTTTGTTGCTCGGTATATTATTTATCCATGCACTAGGTACTGCCTTCTGCCGGAAAAACACACACACACCCAAGAACACTTGCGATTTGCCTTAATTTTTGTAAACATAATTAAACATTTATAGAGGTGCGTACAAATGTTTGTGAGATGTAATTGACTTTTGATCGAGGCTAGAGCAAAAAACACTGCTTCTATCTGCGAATTTCTATGGAAGGAACGGAACTTTTGAAACGGTTAATTTCCGTCTGACCTTTCGCCGCGAACACGTGACAACGGATTGGTCTTAAGTTTCATGGAAAATGATGATTGGGTCACGGAAATATTTTAAGACCATTAAAGGTACATTCCTTTTCTTGCAAACCTGTTTTTATGACGACAGGTCTGTTAGGGCGTAAAAAAAGACAAGTCGCGTAAGGCGAAATTACAACATTTAGTCAAGCTGTCGAACTCACAGAATGAAACTGAACGCACTACATTTTTTCAGCAAGACCGAATACTCGTAGCATCGTCAGTCCACCGCTCGTGGCAAAGGCAGTGAAATGCTCGTGGCAAAGACAGTGAAATTGACAAGAAGAGCGGGGTAGTAGTTGCGCTGTGCTGCATAGCACGCTTTTCTGTACCTCTCTTCGTTTTAACTTTCTGAGCGTGTTTTTAATCCAAACATATCATATCTATATGTTATTGGAATCAGGAACCGACAAGCAACAAGAGGAAATTGTTTTTAAATCGATTTCGGACATTCTATTTTAATCATAATTTTTATATTTTTAATTTTCAGAGCTTGTTTTTAATCCGAATATAACATTTATATGTTTTTGGAATCAGAAAATGATGAAGAATAAGATGAACGTAATTTTGGAACGTTTTATAAAAAAATAATTTTAATTACATTTTTCAGATTTTTAATGACCAAAGTCATTAATTAAATTGTAAGCCTCCAAGCTGAAATGCAATACCAAAGTCCGGCCTTCGTCGATTGCTTGGCCAAAATTTCAATCACTTTGATTGAAAAATGAGGGTGTGACAGTGCGGCCTCAACTTTTACAAAAAGCCGGATATAATTGTTTTATAAAACGATATAAATTTACGTTCATCTTATTCTTCACCATTTTCTGATTCCAAAAACATATAAATATGTTATATTCGGATTAAAAACAAGCTCTGAAAATTAAAAATATAAAAATTATGATTAAAATTAAATGTCCAAAATCGATTTAAAAACACTTTCATCTTATTCCTTGTCGGTTCCTGATTCCAAAAACATATAGATATGATATGTTTGGATTAAAAACACGCTCAGAAAGTTAAAACGAAGAGAGGTACAGAAAAGCGTGCTATCCTTTTCAGCGCAACTACTACCCCGCTCTTCTTGTCAATTTCACTGCCTTTGCCACGAGCGGTGGACTGACGATGCTACGAGTATACGGTCTTGCTGAAAAATTGCATTGCGTTCAGTTTCATTCTGTGAGTTCGACAGCTTGACTAAATGTTGTATTTTCGCCTTACGCGACTTGTTTAAGGTATGTGTCGAAGTGAGAGGGTGCTCTTATTTCCACGTGAAATGCATGGACAGATCTACTGGCCAGAGGAAATGACGTGTTTTTTGCCTTCGAATTCCTGGCGAAATGTGAAACTGAAGAAGGAAAATATATTGTTAAACTGTTATTTTCGACCTGGCCTATTAACCCGTTGCCACGAACACATGGAAAAAAAGGGTTGCTCTCGAAGTTCATGGTGAACAAAAATGAGGCCAAGAGAATTCATCCAAAGGTGCATTGCTTCTCCGGTAAACTATCTCCATCGCGGCAGATCTGTTCACATAATTGCGTTCCAATGCAACATTTAATTACACATTTAAAGAGGCGTGTACTCTTCCGTGACCGATTGAACTAATGGAACTGGCGGCGGCGATTTTTTTCTGCGAACTCCTGTTGAACTGTAGTTTAACGTTGCTAGGAAGCAGATTTTCAAACTGTTATTTTCCGCCTGACCTATTAATATTTCACACGTGCAACAGACGGGTCGGTGTAAACGTTCATGATGAATTATAATTAGACCACGGGGAACAAAATTAAGCATTTGAAAAGAGGGCAAAGAAAACGGCTTTTCTTGCAATTCCTGACGAACTGTTGTTTAAGTTTTACAGGAAAGGACATTTTGAAATTGTTATTGTCCGCCTGACCTATTAACCAGCTAGACGCGTGCAAACGACGGATTGGTCTTCAAGTGCATAATGAAATGAATTAAAATCAAGCTACTGTAAATTTTCCATTGAAACATCGTGAATTGATTTGTGTTTTTTTCCGTCTTTCGCCAGACACGTGCAAAATGAAGATTGCTCTGTAAGATAATCATATGAATTAAAAATCAAGCTACGGAAAATGTTCAATCAATTATCGTAAATCTTGTTTTTAGCGGAGAGGAGACAGCTTAAAAGCTGTTAATTAATACTACACGTGCATTTGAACTTCAAACGCAAACGTAGAAATGAATGCAAACGGTTGTGAATGTGTTATAATGGGTACATGTTCACCTTACCCGAGAAAGCAGTGCGATGTGTCAATTCACACGAGAGAAGTTAGTTTGCGTGTGCAGGATGGTGTGGAATCACACTAAAATCAAGTAAATGTTGCAGAGACGTTAGTGCCAGTTAAAAGATGCATGCTAACCCTAACTGAATTTGTTTCTGATAATGAAGAGGTAAGTAGATGTTTTGAAAACCCGACAACATAAAAAAATCGACAATAAACACAAAACCAACAACATTAAGGAAGAAACACACACACTACATCCTTGTCAATCATAAGAACTGCATCTTAAGCCTGTCCTTAACTGGGAGGAGTCGACTACACGAAGTATACTTAGCTAAGCTGACCGCGCGAAGCTTTAGCACTGAGTGTTTGGTAAAAAAGACTACACGAAGTCTACTTAGCTAAGCTGACCGCGCGAAGCTTTAGCACTGAGTGTTTGGTAAAAAAGACTACACGAAGTCTACTTAGCGAAGCTGACCGCGCGAAGCTTTAGCACTGAGTGTTTGGTAAAAAAGACTACACGAAGTATACTTAGTGAAGCTGACCGCGCGAAGCTTTAGCACTGAGTGTTTAGTAAAAAAGACTACGCGAAGTATACTTAGCGAAGCTGACCGCGCGAAGCTTTAGCACTGAGTGTTTGGTAAAAAAGACTACACGATGTATACTTAGCTAAGCTTTAGCACTGAGTGTTTGGTAAAAAAAGACTACACGAAGTATACTTAGAGAAGCTGACCGCGCGAAGCTTTAGCACTGAGTGTTTGGTAAAAAAGACTACACGAAGTATACTTAGCTAAGCTTTAGCACTGAGGGTTTGGTAAAAAAAGACTACACGAAGTATACTTAGAGAAGCTGACCGCGCGAAGCTTTAGCACTGAGTGTTTGGTAAAAAAGACTACACGAAGTATACTTAGAGAAGCTGACCGCGCGAAGCTTTAGCACTGAGTGTTTGGTAAAAAAGACTACACGAAGTATACTTAGAGAAGCTGACCGCGCGAAGCTTTAGCACTGAGTGTTTGGTAAAAAAGACTACACGAAGTATACTTAGCTAAGCTTTAGCACTGAGTGTTTGGTAAAAAAGACTACACGAAGTATACTTAGAGAAGCTGACCGCGCGAAGCTTTAGCACTGAGTGTTTGGTAAAAAAGACTACACGAAGTATACTTAGAGAAGCTGACCGCGCGAAGCTTTAGCACTGAGTGTTTGGTAAAAAAGACTACGCGAAATATACTTAGCGAAGCTGACCGCGCGAAGCTTTAGCACTGAGTGTTTGGTAAAAAAGACTACGCGAAATATACTTAGCGAAGCTGACCGCGCGAAGCTTTAGCACTGAGTGTTTGGTAAAAAAGACTACGCGAAATATACTTAGCGAAGCTGACCGCGCGAAGCTTTAGCACTGAGTGTTTGGTAAAAAAGACTACACGAAGTCTACTTAGCGAAGCTGACCGCGCGAAGCTTTAGCACTGAGTGTTTGGTAAAAAAGACTACGCGAAGTATACTTAGCTAAGCTGACCGCGCGAAGCTTTAGCACTGAGTTGTTGGTAAAAAAGACTACGCGAAGTATACTTAGCGAGGTTGACCGCGGGAAGCTTTAGCACTGAGTTTTTGGTAAAAAAGACTACGCGAAGTATACTTAGCTAAGCTTTAGCACTGAGTGTTTGGTAAAAAAGACTACACGAAGTATACTTAGAGAAGCTGACCTCGCGAAGCTTTAGCACTGAGTGTTTGGTAAAAAAGACTACACGAAGTATACTTAGAGAAGCTGACCGCGCGAAGCTTTAGCACTGAGTGTTTGGTAAAAAAGACTACGCGAAATATACTTAGCGAAGCTGACCGCGCGAAGCTTTAGCACTGAGTGTTTGGTAAAAAAGACTACGCGAAATATACTTAGCGAAGCTGACCGCGCGAAGCTTTAGCACTGAGTGTTTGGTAAAAAAGACTACGCGAAATATACTTAGCGAAGCTGACCGCGCGAAGCTTTAGCACTGAGTTTTTGGTAAAAAAGACTACACGAAGTATACTTAGCGAAGCTGACCGCGCGAAGCTTTAGCACTGAGTTGTTGGTAAAAAAGACTACGCGAAATATACTTAGCGAAGCTGACCGCGCGAAGCTTTAGCACTGAGTGTTTGGTAAAAACGACTACACGAAGTATACTTAGCTAAGCTTTAGCACTGAGTGTTTGGTAAAAAAGACTACGCGAAGCATACTTAGCGAAGTTGACCGCGCGAAGCTTTAGCACTGAGTGTTTGGTAAAAAAGACTACGCGAAGTATACTTAGCTAAGCTGACCGCGCGAAGCTTTAGCACTGAGTTTTTGGTAAAAAAGACTACGCGAAGCATACTTAGCGAAGCTGACCGCGCGAAGCTTTAGCACTGAGTTATTGGTAAAAAAGACTACGCGAAGTATACTTAGCGAAGCTGACCGCGCGAAGCTTTAGCACTGAGTTGTTGGTAAAAAAGACTACACGAAATATACTTAGCGAAGCTGACCGCGCGAAGCTTTAGCACTGAGTGTTTGGTAAAAAAGACTACGCGAAGTATACTTAGCGAAGCTGACCGCGCGAAGCTTTAGCACTGAGTGTTTGGTAAAAAAGACTACACGAAGTATACTTAGCGAAGCTGACCGCGCGAAGCTTTAGCACTGAGTGTTTGGTAAAAAAAGACTACACGAAGTATACTTAGCTAAGCTGACCGCGCGAAGCTTTAGCACTGAGTGTTTGGTAAAAAAGACTACACGAAATATACTTAGCGAAGCTGACCGCGCGAAGCTTTAGCACTGAGTGTTTGGTAAAAAAGACTACACGAAATATACTTAGCGAAGCTGACCGCGCGAAGCTTTAGCACTGAGTTGTTGGTAAAAAAGACTACGCGA